>NW_027526362.1:930768-1072366 GCF_048455015.1 Haemaphysalis longicornis
GCAGACTGTCTTTTGACTGGACATAGAAATTTTCATAAGGGAGCGCTTCAGCTTCCCTTTAAACTAATACTGTTGGTGACAAGGACTTGTAAGCAACGTCCCAATAAAAAATTGGCCGCGTATCTGCTCCTTTCGTTGCAAATGCCGTCAAAAGACGGTAGTCTTTATAGGCTTTTGCGAAGTAAATGCCCCCCTTCACTTTCCCGCTCACCTCTCATGTTGTTCCTGTTGCGTCGCGCTCTTCCCAAGGTAAAGACGCCAAAAGTTTCCCGCCTTCCACTGCTCCAAACCGGGTGTCTCGATGCGAACGCTGCCGTACGGCGAAGACGCGCGTTAATGGAGGCGCTCTACTTCAACATTTATAGAACCGCGTTTCCCTACTCCACGTGCGTTGCAAGCAGAACGTGGAACCTATCTAGTGGAACCTTGCGTAACTGTTGCCGGTTGATTTCTTAAAATGGCGCCAGAAGCTATAGTGGCGCGGGCGACAGCAGGCGACGGCGGAGTGAATTCTTTTTCTGCAGTTCATGAAGTATGTAATTTCGCAAAAGTCAAGCATGCTTGATTTTTTTATAAACGAACACTGCAAATATCACTTCTGTATTGATTTGCTGTCTCATATTTGCGCAATGTCTTGTTTTTCTTCAACAATGTTGACAAGAATGAACATTACACCGGACATAGACGGGTAGATTTAGCTGTGACTATAGGACTATTGCGCAGGCATTGTTTTGCTTTGGCCGGGTGGCTGAATCGAGTCACAGACAGACAGACAGACATACAGACAGACCAAAATTTCTGGGTTTAAGTAGCCCAAGAAAGACTATCGTCTTTAAAAGAAAGAGCAACACAAGCCGCGATGATCGTGCGTAGAAGTGAGCGCGTCCGCCGAGCCGCAGGCTCGTCTATGCAGCTGTGAGCCGCGCTTTTTCGCACGTGTTCAATTAAGCGTGCGCTTTCATTAAACACTGCTGGTTTGCATCACCGTTACGAATAAGTAAAGCAGTGCTATCCGCCACGGTGGCTCAGTGGGCCTGTGGCATGGTAACTGGGATGCGACACCAAGCATATACGAAGGTATAAGCTGGGAACATACGCCTCCGAAGTATCTCGGTGTGCCACTAGGAAACTACCGCGATAGCGATCCTTACTGGCGAAAGCAGGTGACAGAGCTGCGCGATAGGACGGAAATGTGGGAAGGGAAAGGGAAAATGCTGTCAATGTTCGCTCGCTCGCGCGACAGCGTGTAATCTGTTTTTCGCGGCTAAAGTGTGGTACGTGATGCAAGTGCTCCCCTGGGCGCGAGCAAATGTGCAAAGACTGCACCGCGTGTTTGCCGTATTTATTTGGGGGTCTACTTGGGAGCGGACGAGTCGCACGAACTTGTTTCGACGCGTCCGCTCTGGGGGTCTGTCACTGGCACATCTTTTTTCGCGTCAAGTTGTAAACCGCCTTTTTTTATGCGCGAGGTGCAAGATCCTTTCTTACGCACCATTATCAGGTACGCTTGGGCAGGGTCTTACCACAGTATGTTGTTAGTTCAACCCAACCATTAGCCGGCGGTATTCATGGTTATTTGCGTGAACTTGTCCAAGCGGCTCAATTTTTGTGCGCAGGATTTTCTATGGAATACTTGTGCAATGTACCGAGGAAAAAGTTGTATAGAGATCTCCTTGATGTTTGTTTGCCAGTTCCACTGTATAGAACGTTGTACCGTGCAGGAACTGGCCAAGATGTACTGAAACGGGTCAAAGTAATGGCGGTTCCACCTGGTGTCAAATCCTTTTTCTTTAAATTGCAAGCCGGTGTTTTCCCTGTGAAAACGTGGATGCAGGAGAAAGGCCTATTTGTCCGGTGGGGTGTGGACTGTACCCTGTGTAAGAAGCCCGAAACAATCGAACATGTGTTCCTGGAGTGCTGGGACGCGGTCTTTCTTTGGTACGTGCTACAGCGTTACCTGAAAAAGGATTTCCCTCTTGATTGTCATGGTATACGGTTCCTGTGTGTAGAAGACTGTAATGGTGTACCTTATGATTTTGTAATGCTTTTGGTCTTGCACGGCATATGGAGGTCTCGCATGGCTTTCCGCAACAGTGATATCGATGCCAGGCCAGCGAGGCAGTACTTCTGCGAGAACGTCAGACGGATAGTAGAAGTGTGGAAGGTCCAGCTGTGTGTACCGGACTGGATTTTGGAGGTGGAAAAAGTATTGAATATGCCGCGTTTTTAATTTGAGCTACGCTAGCGACCATAGCGTTAGCGGTTTTACCCTTGTCGTTCATGCCTTTTTGTTTTTGTTGATGTCCAAACCCGGCAATAAGAAAAAAAAAAGCCACGGTGGCTCAGTGGGTAAGGCGTTGTGCTGCTGAGCACGAGGTTGCCGGTTCGATTTCCGCTCACGGCGGCCGCTTTTCTGATGGAGGCGAAAAGCATTTCGGTGCACGTTAAAGATCTCCAGGTGGTCAAAATTAATCGTTAGCCCTCCACCGGCGCGTCTCATCGCCTGCGTTGCGTCGGGGCGTTAAACCCTACAATAAACCTACGTAAAGCAGCGCTAGCTTGCGTTTTTATTGTATCGTGGCTCAGTGACAAAAGCAGCCACTGTAAGCAGCGTGAAATCTATTTTGTTATCCCGCAAGAAGGGCCCGTTGAACAAAGCTATGGGGCGAACCCAGGAGGAGTCCGGTTTCCTTTCTCATTCTCTTCGGTTTTCTCTCACTTTCTTTAATTACTCTCTTGCCCCATGTATTGCCATTTCGCACTTAATAGACTAGAACAAGGGTTGGTGCCCTTTTTGAGGTGGACGGCCGAGTTGCATGAAGGAGACACGGCCAGGGGCGGAACACATATCGGGTGTGTGTGTAGGTGCGGGGGGAGGGTGTGCTTTGCAGACGAAGAGAAAAAAATCAGCGAATATAGAATTATATTTGAGAATAACTAACAATACTCTGGGTAAGTGTGAAGTAGGGGGACCACGGCAACTGACCGCCATAAATTATCTGTTATTTTCTCCAGTTTAACCCTGTTTGAGGTGAAAAGTGGCATGTAGGCACTCAGATAAGAAGTGCGAGGGGGAGGGGCGGAATTTCTGACGACGTGCTCGGCGCCGCATGATACTGCCCCACAATATAAAAAACGCAGACAGTGGCGATCGTATGTAAATACTTAGCCCATGCACGGTTTATGCGGTTGTTTTATGTTATATAAATATAGAATTTTGATTCATTGTGGGGTTTAACGCGCCGACGCAACGCAGGCGATGAGGCGCGCCGTAGTGGAGGGCTCCGGATTAATTTTGACCACCTGGGGATCTTTAACGTGCGCCGAAATCTCGTACACACGGGCGTTTTTGCTTTTCGCCTCCATCAGAAAAGCGGCCGCCGCAGCCGGGAATCGAACCCGCGACATCGTGCTCAGCAGCGCAACGCCTTAGCCACTGAGCCACCGCGGCGGGTGTTATATAAATACAGAAGTATACATGTAAGCAGGCAATAGACGTACGATGTGGTGCTTGTGTAGCGTCCTTTAATTGCTCTTAATTTGTTTATTTGACGCTCTTGCCTTGCCTTGTACCTGCTAGTATACATGTATACTGACGTTAGTGAATCGTGTGGCGCAAAAGTGGCACGAAAAATCATTTAGTTTGGGAAAACAAAGCCAAATTTCCTCTCGTGTTCAAGGCGGTGCCGTGCGGACGGTGTCAGCCGAGACGGCTTTGCTGCTCGGCTCCCCCTGCACACTCCCGCTGAGGCTACCTTGCGCAGTTACCTCAGGCTACAGGATGAGCCGCGGTCTCTGTTATATACTCGCGGTCATAGAGTTTCATAGCAATGATACTAGAGAAAAATCTCGCGCCGCTGTCTAGGGTAGCCGCGCATCGGCGAGCGTTCCGTCATATGCCGGGTAAGCACGTTCCATTTGTCCTTGGCATGGCTCATGAACAGGCTAAAAAGCTGGCTCTGGCTGCAAAAAAGAACAATATCACTGTAAAAGGTTCATCAAATTTGTTTTGTTATAAAATTGAACCTCCAAGAAGATTGATTTGTCAGGGATTACGTCGAAGCTTCATGCACGATGAACAAGAAAAAAAGATGCTACCCTTTTTTGTTGATTATGGCTTCGAGACAAAAAAGAAGCCATATGGCTATCTAAGCCACGTAGCGAGGAACGTCACTAGCGGCAATGGCCCGGCCACGGCGCCCCGCGACTGCAGCGATAAGTTTCCCTTTAGTACATATTAGTATGAAACCCTATGCTCGCGAACCCTTCTGCGTCGGCCGTACGCAGGAAGCAAAAACGATAATTATCTCCAGGAAGTTAAACCACCTGACCTGGTGATACTGACGTCCGTCGCGACGATCGCCGCAGCTCGCTCAAACGAAGGCCGAAAAATCGGCCTGTTTTACCGGATAATATTTGTTGAGCCTGTGCTTTAGGGGTGTTTGATTCGGTATGCGCTCATTGATATGCACCAAAACGGTAACAAGAAGCAACTTTCGCTCTGGCTTGTAATTGAAAACACATGGAGGGTGGTGGGGGTCGTTTGCTCTTGTACTACTAAGTCGTATTCAGCACTAGGGGGCGGTACCTGTCGCGAAATGTCTAGCGCAGGAGCTGTAAGGACAGGTTGACTAAGCTACCATCTGTTGACAGAATGATGAAGTACTACTCAAGTTCCTGCGAGTGTTGCCATGAGTCATAAAAGAAAAACCATGAAAACATAAGCAAACATTACGTGAAAACATCAGCTAATTTAATTTGTCGGAATTCCAAAAAAACAAGCTTTATTTTAATTATTGGTGTTATGAAAGAAGCGTTTAGGAAAATTCAGTTTTTTCCCCCTGTGTGCCCTGTCAATATACACCGCGCGTCAGCTTCAGCGAAGGAGAAGTGCTTTGACGGCCCGGATTCCAAAGTGGAGTTTCGCAGCTCGTGTAAGGAACTCTGCTTCCAGGCTAAGGTGCTATCTTCCGCAGGCTTAGATGCGCCCTTGTGCAAGCGGGAGAGTGTCGCTGTCACCGCTGCGCTATCTCGCGTCGATGCACTCCTGCCGCAGCCATTTCAAGAAAGCGACTTTTTTGGGCCCCATGAAGCGTTGGAGGCGAAGTGAAGATTCCAATGGTGAAAGAGCACTCACCAGACTGGGACCAACACCGGCTGGCGACGCCCACGCCGTCGGAGGAACAGCGAAACAGGCCTTTTCGTTCGCCACGTCACCCATACTGCTGATAGTCACTATGACGTCTACGTGAAACCTGTACCCGCAAGCACAAACGGTTTCTTTGAGATGAGCACTTTTTATCCATCCCTATGGACGCAGACAAGTACTATAGGCATACGCATACATATACTCATAATACACGTTCTCGTAATAAACGCGTACGTGCACACGCGTGTAAGTGTGCTTGCATGCGTGCGTGTGCGTGTGTGTGAATGCAAGCATGTCTGCGTTCGATGTCACCACGTCGAAGGCACGTAAGGAAGGTTGATTGTTTGATTGTAGTGTTTAAAACGCCGACGCAACGCAGGCGATGAGGCGCGCCGTAGTGGAGGGCTCAGGATTACGTTTGACCACCTGGAGATCTTTAACATGCGGCGAAATCTCGTACACACGGGCGTTTTTGCTTTTCGTCTCCATCAGAAAAGCGGCCTCCGCGGCCGGGAATCAAACCCGCGACCTCGTGCTCAGCAGCATAAGGCCTCAGCCACTAAGCCACAGCGGCGGGTACGTAAGGAAGCTACTTATATCTTGGGGGAAATGCTTACTGATCATGCTGAGCAGTCCTGCGCAGCCATCCGATGTTTTGGTTAGGTGTACCTTGGGTATCAACTGACACCCGTGCCACCCTTTATTCCTTTGTGCGTGTCTCATCAGGCGTCAACCAAGGGTCTGTTTTAGTATTTACATAAATTACAAAGTGTGTAACATTTCCTCGTCAATTCGCCCCTTTTGCCGACAACTGCGTAACTCACAGAGAAATAGTAACTTCCGATGGTGTTTCTGTTCTTCAGCATGATGGTGCTGAATGATGAAATGAAAAAACTAAACATGTGTGATTATCTGCTGTGAGGACTTCGGACAGTTATAATTAAATTGAAATGATGTCATATTTTAAATATCTCTAAGGTACATTCCCCTACAAATTAACATGGCCTCGATACAGAAAAATTACCCCAAAGGCGTGTAAAAAGCCAGTCCTGTTTGAGCATCGCCTTTATTTACCCAATTGAGGTAACAGCTTCACACGTATAATACCCTGATCCGTAGTTCGCTAGAATATGTGCAATATGGCATCCCCATCAAATTAATCTGACTAGCATGCAAAGCAAAGCCTTACAAATCAGAGCCACGCGCTTCCTTCTGTGATCGTACTCAAGATACCAAAGCGTGTCTGCCTTGAAGGACCACTTTAATCTTCCCCCTCTCACCCTATGCCGACAGTCTTCAAGATAATATTTTTTCCGCACAATGTACCGACATCCAACAGCGTTCACTCTCAAAATCATCCTTTCGGCACCCTATATGTTCACACGCACCGACCACGCCCACAAAATTAACCGAATGTTCACTCGAACAAATAAATATCAGAACTCACCCCTTGCATTAGCAGTCAAGAACTGGAGTTCTTTAACACCTAGAGTAGTGGAACAAACAACTACATGAACGACTTCCTCATGCACGACACCCTCGAGCTACTAGCAGGCGACCTACACACAGAACAGAAGCAGCTCGGGAGCAATGGCACACTGAAGGGGTAGGTAATCTCGCGGATGCTGTTGAACCTGGCAATGATCGAAGTGGCCGAGAAACTCGCGGATAACGAAAACGTCAGGTATACCATCTATGCGGACGACATCATGGTGTCGGTGACCGGCAACAGCAACGCCCACTTAGAAGGCGCGCTGCAAGCCGCCCTCAACGCGCTAGAAGACCAGCGGGAAGGCACTGGATTGAGTTGTTCGCCAAGAAAATCGGAGTTCTTGACACTCCCACCGACCAAGAACGGCAGAGGCATTACCAGACAACGCGGATACGAAAAGGACCGAAATGTATCCAATCCCGGCCACGTGAACTCCGAGGCCGGCAAAATCAGGATCCTAGGCATGGTCATCGAAATGCACGGAACAAACGCCGAAACGATCGCCTGTCTTACGGCAAAAGCAGCCAATGCGACGCGACTTTTCAAATGACTCACGTCTCAGAAAGCGGGCATCAGAGAGGAGAGAGTAAATAGCCTCGTCCTATCCTTCATCAGACACGTCGCGCAGGTTGCAGCGTACCTTAGATGGCTACAATACGAACGCAACAAAATCAACTACATCATCAGTAGAGCCTACAAGACGGCGCTAGTCCTGTTTAAGTCCACGAGCCCAACCCGCTTCTAAAAACTCGGGATACACAACACGCTCGAAGAAATAGGCGAAACGCAGCGGGTCCCTCAAGTGAAGCGGGTCTCCACTACCAAAGCCGGGAGGAAGATAATGGATGACCATAGGATACGACGGTCGGATAAGGTGGAGACGAATCTCCCTGTCCCCGAAGAGGTCCGACGCAAGAGCAGAACTGACCCCTTACCCAAGAGCATGAATCCCGAATACAACAAGGAAAGTATAGCGGAGAGCGCCAAGTCTGTCATCGACCTGCGTGCCAATGACAAGCACGCGTGGTACGTGGACTCGGCCTAATACCCATACGCCTTCGCGGCGGTCGTCATCGAGACGTCGACCTCCGCCACACGAGGGCGGCAGCGATCGTGAGAAGCGCCGGAGAGGAACGAGCGGACGGAGGAGGTGGCCATCGCCCTGGCCATCACCGACGCAGACGGCCACATGGTGCTGAGTGACTCGGGACAGCCGGTGTGAAACTTCGCCAAAGGCCAAAATCTGCAGGTAGGCCGAGCCCGTATTGGGAGCGGACAAAGTGCAAGACGGAAAAATCCCGGGACATCTCCACTAACGTGAAACGTGGGAATGGGCGAATCATTCAGTGTATAAGTGTATTCTTGGCGCCTCGGCGTTTTTTCCAACAGATAGGAAACCGTTGGGAAGGAAAGGTATACAGCTTTGCTCTAAAAGTGTCTTGTCTTTGAAGCTACAAGCTCTTTAGGAGCGCGAGGCGTAAACGAGTGTACCGGTGTTGTTTAAATGCGAATGCATTTCTTAGTCGGGGGTCGTCTTGCGTCCCTTGGCCGGCGTCCGCACGCAGGTGTTATCTCTCCGCGCGCGCTCCTCCTTGCCCCTAGCAACAGCTGCGGCGCGCCTAGCAACCGGAGCAGGTGGTGAGCGGCGGAGGGTAAGGGAGAGAGGAGCGCGCGCGGGCGTGTGAGGGCGCTCGCATCGCGGAGCAGCGGAGGGTAAGGGAGAAGAGGAGTGTGCCCGGTCGGGTGAGGGCGCTCGCATCGCGGAGCTTGCTCGGGCAGAGAGAGAGCTCGGGCGCTTCTAAGCGCTTGAAGCGAGCTGCCGATGCGGAACTCCGTGCTCGGGAAGCCGCTGCGAAACGCCAACGACGGAGTACATGCAGACCAAGCACTCTATGCATTGTCTCTCTGCCGGCTGCGACAACACGTGCCCCGCTACCATTCACGGGAGTTGCATTGATCTGGTCTTTACGCGAAACTGTGCCGCGCGTATGCTTCTCAAAGAACCTTTGACCGTGCACTTCAGCGACCACAAGGCGGTGATTGTGGCCGTCAGGTACAACGATAACACAAACAGGTGCTGACGAATGGTTACGTGCACACTCTCGTCTCTCTTCATTAATTAATCGCACACTCATCGGGTGCACCCAAATGCATTCGCATTTCCTCACGATCCCCTTCGCGGAGGTGCGGGGGAATTTTTTTTCGTATGGTCCTCGGGGCGCTCAAAAAAACCGAGACCCGTACTAGCCGGCAACGGCGAGCAGGGACACGCGCCGAGTAACGGCCACCCAGAATACGACGTAGGCCCCGGTCGGGGCGCGCAAGCGCCCAGCTGGTGGCACAGATAAAGTTTGTTCCAATGCAGTCCAATCTTCTTTTCCAACCGTAGCCAACCAATCGTGGCTAAGGTGTTGTGCTGCTGTGCCAAAGGTCACGGGTTCGATTCCCGGCCGCGGCAGCTGCTTTTCTGATGGAGGCGGAAAGCAAAAACGCCCGTGTGCGCAAGATTATCTCCAGGTGAGCAAAACTAATCCGGAGCCCTCCACTACGGCGCGGCTCATCGCCCGCGTTGCGTCCGCGTGTTATACCCTACGATCAATCAATCTGCTTATACAATACCTTGTTCGTTAGTCACTTGCTGTGTTTTTTATATAGAGTTTACCGTTCTATTTACAGTCGTTTTGTATATTGCCGCGAACCACGCATTGGGTTTGTTTATTTGTGTTTTGCTTTTGCCGCCCGGCTGCGGCGGTCTGTGTTATCGGGGTTGTCTGTGTGCCAAGGGAGGCGCGTGTTGCGTACTTTCTTTCTGTACCGCATGTGTTATCTCTTGTGATACTGAGAGCGTTCCGAACTAACGTGAACAGCCTAGAATAATCTTCGTTGATCTACAGTGTTCTGGATACAATTCGACTATTCGAGTAACCCCCGCGCCGAGTGATAAATTCTCGCAGACCAGACGCCGCGGCATTCTACACTCGACGCTCGCCTACGCACGTCACTTTCTTGACTGCTGTTTCGCCGCCTATGTATTCTTTGAGTTGTTAGGGGAGCGCAAGTTGGCTACAATAAACTTGTTTTCTTTGAAGACAGCTGCGTCGTCTTTGGCTTCGTGACAATATATAGTTCAGGTGCTGTTGTGGCATACAGTGTCACTGTTGTTTTTATTCTTCTTTGTTGCAATATGGTATGTTTTGTCGGCTTTGAACTCATTGATCCCCTATGTAATGTCCACTGGGGCCGTCTAGAAATTTTAAATAAATAAACAAAAATAGAAAATTGAAAATACGCGGAATATAAATTGAATTTTTGAGCTTTCAAAACCGTCCGTGACATTTCTCACGCCGGCATTTTATTATGATGGAAAGTCCTTGCCATGATAAAATTATTTTACATCCTTGCTTTTAGACAAGGGGTATCGTGAGGTTGGCATTGGTTGTCAGCTTTTTGCTTTCCGCTTGAAAGAGACAGAAACGCCAGAAAAGCGCAGTCGTCACCTCGCACTCATACAGCCGGCGCTGTCATGTTTGTGATGGAAGAAATAAGCAGTATCTTGTTAAATTAACAGAATTTGTTATTCGACTGTTCGGCAGAGTAGCCATTTAGGTTGGCAAATTACAGAAAATTTGTTACTGACGATAGCACCTGCATAAGTGGCGAATCGCCTGACGTTTTGTTTTAACAATCTTGAGCAAAGCCAGTGTGGTTTTTGAAACTCGGGAATATGTCTCCTGGAAAGCCGCAAACATTCACATAGGGCTGCAGAGTACGGATGTGCTTAGCAGTATTTTGAAACGTCTCTATGGGGTCAAGATACCGCGATATCGAGCATTCAATAAAGATTTGCCCATTTAGTGCAGTGGATGGATGCGGAAAGCGGCTTGAACTTTCATTATTTTTCATAGCATGTTCACAAATTATTTTTGAAGCACCAGGTCCCGGGACGAGAGACTGCGTTAAAACTCGGCCAGTTATGCCTACCTTTGGCATATGTGCAATTTACCTCAAAGCATATACCTTTCAACAACTGGAAAACGCAGTAATACAAATTGGTATGAGTGATATAAAAAAGCCGAATGACAAAAGTCCTATATTTAGCAATATCGGGCTTATAGTGTCGAATTTTTAGCATTTCCTCGTTGGTATTTTTGTTTGTTTTAATGCCGTCCCGCTAGGCTTAGAGAACAGGCTGGCAATCCCACTCCTCCTTGCGGGTCTTCGCGAATTTGTAACGTAAAATGACAGAGAGAGTTTCCCCGCCGAGGTTGCTTCAGCAAGCTTCCGCTGAGATAAATGGAGAGTTAGTGGAACGGACTTTCATTGGCTTTTTTGTTTGTAATCTCTGCAGAAGAGCCTAGAATCTTTCCAGCATGACCAAATGAGCGAGGAAACTAAACACAGTAAAGCGAAATAATAGCATAAACGCCATTACCATTACCTTCATGGTAAAGACGCATTAATCTCAAAGGAATAATTTTAATTTCGGAAATACTGCTCGCAATTGCGGTTTCTGCAACTGTGGATCCTGCTCGTTTAGGGTTGTAAAATCTGGACATACCTGGAGACATTCTTCAAATATTGACGGTACTTATCCCACGCTGAACCGTCGTGGAACTTGGACAGGCCCAAACCGAGAACAACAAACCTCGATTTGTCATTATACTGGAGTTGCTTAAGCCTCTGAAAAAAAAAAGATAGGCGAACCTCGTGAATATCACGAACGAAAGTTATTGCACGGACAGCAGCCCCGCACAAGATTCCCCGCAATTCCTTTTGAATAGTGCTTATTCTTACTTTTTAGAGCGAACAATTATTATCAAGAACCGCACAAAATATTATACGCAATGAACAGAAACAAACAAGTGTTAACATTAATTTACGGCGGTAAATTAGCCTATTCAAAACATTCGTTTTATTAGTATTTTACCATGTGCCGTCATCTTTCTTGTTGGTACAAAACAGACCAGAAAAAGTGACCTTCCTTTCAAGCTTGACCGCGAACAAAGAGGAGGTTTGCTGAGGTAAAGTTTTTAACAAGCTGATTGATCGCTGTACCTTCCCGTGTAAAATAACTTCACTGCGCTGCTTCCAACATCTACAAATACCATTTTCAATGCTTGCCAACCACATTCAAAAGAAGCGTGGGACTTACGCTTACTGTCGCCCGTGTCATTGATATTTTGTAATTTTTACCCGGTACAACCATTGTGTGAGAATGTGTGCATTCTTAGTTTACCAAACACATGTTAAGCAGTTGGCCCATGAGCGCCACAGAAAGGACTCAATTCTGGGTTATTCCCAAAAATGCTGCAGATAAGTCGTTAAACTGTGAGATGTTGAAGAGCCAGCTGCTCTTATATGGATGAAGGACGACGCTATCGCACAAAAGCAGCCAACTCAAAATAGGGTAATTGTTAGTTGGACTCAGTGAGACCAACCTTTTTCAGCCCTCCTGAACAACGCCTAAACCACTGAAGACTACACTCCATCTTCGGCAATATTTCACACACAAGCAACCTTTTCAGCGACGACAAGATTTCTTCACATTCAGGGACCAGAGTATGGCTTCGCAGCCGTGACCATCTATGGAGTAAATATAGAAGTTTCACTCGCGACCGGCACATTTTGACGAGGACTAAATAGGCCCACGTTCCTGTTCCCAACAAAGCTAACCAGTCCCAAAACTCAGAAAGGAGTATTTAATCCTGAAATAGCACGAGGTGAATCGTTAATGTGTTAAGCAACTTAAATCTTAAAGTTCGAGGAAATGGCGATACACTTGGAGGCAGCTGTGCACTGAGAAACCTGTGAACTCCAGGCCGCGGTGCCTACAAGCAACAGAGTCGTGTCGCAGTCTCAACAGTGGCCCTCGGCGAAGCGACTGTGATTTGCACAGCGTTCAATTGACCACTAAATACGCACGATGTGATGGCAAATGCACAAAAAGTCATTCTTTAGCGCCACAATCACCACGCGGCTTCTGCAGGTCAAGTCAAGCGGCCGAGTCACCAACATCCCAACAAAAGATTCCCGATTACATCTGCTCCAAAACACACGGGGACGACAGGAAGAAACACGGGGACAAGACCACTCTGACATGATTAAATATCAGCGCGAGAAAAGACGGCACCAAAAAAAAGAAAAAAAGGCAGTGCTGTCTTGTCTATTTCTCGCTCTTCCGTGCCGTGTTTTTTTCCCGCTCTGATCTTTAATCATGAACGTCCACCAACTCATCCAACCCTCCTTACTCTTGCACTCTAACAACTGGTTTTATTGGATTTTAGTAGAACCCACGGCAGCAACGAAACTATGGGACAACATCAGAGAGAACCCTTTACTGGACGCACATCAATTATGTGCAACTAGCGCGAGACCACGGAAGAATTTTATTTCTTCGGGTACACACAGGGAGGAGTGTGTCAGTCAACCATCCGTGGCTTTGTTGGATAAGAAATTTCGGTGCTGTCGTCATGTCTCTAGCTGCACGTATGGCATGTAATACGACCGATCAAGGTGGCCGAACTCCCAGTGAACAACCCGTGGGATTGGCGCAGGCAGAAGTAACCATGCCTAACGTAACCTGTTTACGCTGTTGCGTACTAGTTTTAACTGACGTTCTGCTAGCAGCTATTCTTGCTCAAGATCGCCGACGTCTGTCTCACATAGCCGCAAGTGTGAGCTACGAGAACGTGAACTTTCTGGCCTGACGAGATAAACGACCGAACGCGTAAAATGGGAATTTACTGCATGCGCATGTATATCGAAGGAACTTTGAGTGAGTTCCAAAGGAACTCTCGAACTTTGAGTAATTGAAACCAATTCGCCTTTTACTCTCCAAGCGTAAAAATAACGAGCAATAATGGTGACAGAGCGCGTCGTCAAGTACCACCATTTCGCAGTTCGATTGCTTTCCTTTAATACACAAGGCCGTTAACGTTGCTTCGTGTCAAGGATATGCTCGCCTATGCCTCATTGTAGAAGCGTTGAACAGTCAGCTGGTGGTTAAAGCTCTGGGTAGATTAGATTGCATTAGGACAAATCAGAGTGCTCGACTACAAATATGTACCGGCTTTTATGCCGCATTTTCTTGTCGCGCGGCATTTTTGTCTGTAACCGCGTGGGTAAGATATTCAACTCTTCTTTTGTCTGGCCCGGCGGTCGTGAATTCGAATCAAAAAGGGGGTATATGTTTTTTCTACTTGAGTTGATTTGTGCCGTCGGATACGACAAAGGTGAGATTGCGAAAAAAATCAGCAAAAAAGTCAACTTCACTAAATAAACTGCACAAGCAGCCACAAGGTCCGAGTCACAGTGAACAGCCCGAGTCGCAGCGATACACTTCACTGCACTGTACCCAAGAGCACTGTGCACTGAAGAGCAAGTGCACTATAGCCAAGATATGGTACAAACGTTGCCAGACAACTCAAGCGGTAGCGCCGCCGGTCATGTGGGGAGAAAACGGTCGCCGCCAAAAAAGGTTGCGTTAATGTTAACATAACGGTTTACAGCACTACAAAATATCATGCACCACTCCGTCCAACGACCACGATAATGGACCACGCAAGGGACCCATTTTCGATTCAGACCATGGCAAGCATTCCGTGGCATTCCGTGAAACGGAGGGTACTCCGTTAAACTTTAACAAATAATCTAAGCTGAAATTCGCATGTTAATAATGTATCTTCCTTTTCTTTTCGTAAACTATCCGAGACGCTCTACCTAATGTTAAATTACTTGCATACAAAACGCGAATTAGATTTACACTGGAACGTGCTTGCGCTGTTTGCGACCCTCATACATTAAAGGACATTGCCTTGTTGGAAAAGATTCAAAGGGGAGCTCTTCGGTTTGTTTGTTCTAAATTTCGTCGCAGATCCGGTTTCCGAGCTGATGCGTAACAAGGGAATTCCAGCGTTGTAGTCGAGAAGACAGTTTCCCCTCCTTAAATTGTTGTATTCATGTCACCACCGCAAACTTGCATCGGACTGGAGTTCGTTCTTGAAAACCCTTGTTATTCGCTGTACTCGTTATTCCCATTCTCTATTCGCTCAGACCAATCTGTTTATATTTTCTTTTTTTTCCCCGCACAATTAACGATTGGAACAATACACCCGAATATTGTCTAAACTCTCCTGGTTACGTACAAATGTTATAAATGTTAGGTAGAAACACGCAAAAGTTAAGTTGTGCCTGTTTAGTAGTGCCTAGCGTACACTGTTTTTTACTGCTTTTCCTATTTCTGCTTTTCTGCTGTTTACTGTTCGCATTATTGTATGGTTGATATTGTTACTCCCTCATTCCCCTCCTTCTCGCGCCTCCATGGCCTGCAGTATTCTCTTAAATAAATAAATAAACGGATATTTTCTTCACTACCTCTTTAAGGCGTATTCAGAGCGCGTTAGATCAATAAAGGCGAGCAGTGCGGAGGAGTCCAAGAGGCAAGGAATCCGGATTAAGGCAATGAACTCGGTTAAAAGGGTGAGCAGGTAGACCGGGGCTGAAAAGACTGGAGCGGATGTTCGATATAGTGGAAAGGTGAAAAGGCAGAGTGTCAGAGGACTGGACGTGGCTGAGGGTGGGATACAGGAATTAGGCTTGTTAGTACACACAACCGGAATTGCACTTCCGTTCCAGACCTCACCGCATCACAAAGGCTACGTCATGAACAGCGCGCGTGGAGCTTTGACGATATGATCAACGCGTCCGGGCAGCACGCCTCACGTGCTAGCCCTTGGTCTTTACCCATACGACATCTCCGTGGGCAGCGTGAGCACTAGAGCAAGGCAGGTGGCTTCCTCCAGTGGTGAATTAAGGATAACGTCACGCTTTTCATTCACACCACTTTAATTACAAAAAAATCTTGTTTACGAAGGTGATCAACGCCCAAAGGTTTATATACGTCTTTCTTCAGCGAAAATGTGAAGAAAGAAGTCGGAGCCAAATTTTGTTATCCACTTACTACAGCTAGATAAGCTGTAAGCTTCATCAACAATCAACAGTTCCAATGGAACTTTTCTTTTCTTTATGCTTGACAGCAAATATTTGTAGCATCATCTTTAAATGAGCCAAGTCTGCCTAAGGCGAATTTGAGCATAAAGCGGGTTTGTTACCGACCTAAATGCAATACTGTCAAAGCCATTACATGCTATGTGTGACAGGTAAGCTTAGAGAAGTTTATGGCCACAACTAATCAAAAAGTATGGGATTATTTAGAGCAATATCAGGGTGATAAGTATCAATTTGGCTCATATTCAAGTGAAAAACCCAACTTGATGCGGCATTCGTACGAAAATTTTATTCTAATTGACTTCAAGATGGTACAATAGACTTTTCGCAAAAAAACGCATCAACATATACAACAGTGTTTCAAGAACGCTATAAACATACATGAACAACCTGTGAGTCCCCTTGAGAGCATTAGAAGCTCTTTTCGAGCTCTGCTGAAAGATAATAATATTGGGCATGCCTGAAGACACTCACGAAGTAAGGAAGCTATTCATTGCCTTGCCGTGATTTCGAAAACTCTTCACAAGAAGGCGGCCCATATCTTGTTCACCTTAATGAAGGGGTTCGTTCCTCGGGGGGGGGGGGGGGGGGGGGTATTTGACATGGCTTGTAAGCAGCCGCTATTTAGTTATGTACTGAAATACTAAATATAGGAATATAAAAGATATGCAGGTAAACCTGGATGCACCGAAGCTGACAAATGTTCGCAATTTTTCGTTACACGCAGGTTTTCGTTAAATGAAGTGTTCTAGTAAAGGTTCGCGCCAATGAAGCAGAAACGAAGCCAAAATGCAAACATCCGTGAAGGTGAACTCATCCGTTATGGACCTGTTTCACAGCTGACCACTGCGTGAGTGGCGCGTGCTGCTTTCGCACTATAGCTTAGGCGCTACACGGGGCTCCAAAGAAACACGGTCGTTTACCCCCGTAAAAACAAACGTATTCAAGCACCACTTTTTGCCTTTTACTTGTTAGCACCTTAAGGCGTTTCAACAGCCACTCTTATGCTGAAATATTGCCTATTTGTGAACTTGATGCTCTTTACCGCCCACCACATTCTTGAGAGCGTGCTAGCTTGAATACTGTACAAGGTAGCGACATTCTTCCTTCTCGCCGGGCGAGACGGCCTTAAAACTTGTGTGCTTGTCTTTGAAAGATAAAACCTGCCCTTCCCTGGCAACAGAACTCAGCCCCGACAAAACGACACCGCAGACAGGAGTGGAGACGCCTAACTACTTCCGTTCTCCCGCCAATTTTTGAGCAGAAGTGTCCAAAACAATGATGATCTTGCAGACTTTGTTAAATCAAGGTTAGCTGCCGCGATTGTTCGTTACATAGACGTCTAAAACCCATAGGCTTCAATGGGGTTGGTAACGAGGAATCGAAAAACCGTTAAATCCGGGAATTCGTTACATCCAGTTTCAACAGTATAACCAGATTTACTCCGTAGGGACAGGGGAGACACAATGAACTGATCGTTTCACATCTCCCAGTTTCATTTCGTTTACTTCTTAAGCTCACTCTGTCGTCGACGTCTTGCGGGAGATCTTTCCCCAATCGAAATTCATCTGAATTGCAGTCTAAATTGACGACAGCCGGCTCAGAAAAGTAAAAAAAAACTTCCCAAAACACCAACGAAACAGTCCGAACAGCCAAGCTGAAAGCAGACTCACGTTGGGCAAATAGATGTGCGCCATTTCCATCCGTGAAACACCATGATCTGGCTCATTTCTCATGCGAACTACAATATGCTTACACGTGTGCTTGGCGTTATTTCGGCTGTTTTCTTGCCACCTCTTTTCCAGAAGAAAGTTGCCGAGTTTCTCTTGTCACTGCAGTTTTATCGGTCTCAGTTTTGGTCTGCGGACTCAGACCATTTGGAGAAAAAAATGCGTAATTGTTTCTGCAAGAGGGGCATACTAGCAGCGCCAAAATTTTATTTTGGGCTTTTATCGACCGGATCAACACTATTTAGTAGACCAACCTTTGTTAGCCAGCAAATTTTGCATTATTTACTTGTTTTTGCCAACCTCCGCATACGCGCTCTCATATGGAATTTTTTCTTTTCATTTAACAATGCTTACCGCCGTTATAGACCTGAGCTGCGAAACCAAGCCAGCCAAGACATCACTATTGCTGACGACATTCAGGATTCCATAGTGTTTGATATTCTTTGTTTGCAGACGTCGCAGCTCCGCCACTACCGTGGGGTCGTAGAGGGGCATCTCGTCCAGGTACCTGAAAGTTGGAAAAACAATGAAGGCCTCATTTGCTTAATCTGTTTAAACGCGTGCGGAATATAAATGCACTTGTGCCCCTATCAGCGGAGCTTGAGCTACTACGTTGACGCCACACCTCAAAAAATGGCTGTGGGCTAGTATTCTCCCTAATGGTAAATTTGTGCGCAGCGCGATCTGCAGTCGTGTCGCATAGCTGCTGTGTTTCAGGGAGTGACCATGCGATGAGCGAGCGCACGGCGCCGCTCGCTACTCTGCCGTCATCTCTCAGCGCGTCCCCGCCGCCGAGCAGGTTGTTTGATTCTCGTGTTTGATTCTACCGCGTGAAGTAACGTGGTTTGGATGAGACACGCAACGAGGGGGAGAGGGAGAGTTGCCGTATTGAAAGAGAAAGCAGCGGCGCGAAGAACGCCGAAGGACCTATGCACGTGCACCACGCGACGCTGCTGAGCTTCTGTAGCCCCGTTTCGGGATACCCGCTCCCCTCACGCTTTCTCCACACTTTCCTCCTCCGTTTGTGTTCTGTCTTCGAAGTTCCCTTCCTTCGACCAGTTGTGAGGTCGACGGAGCCGCCCAAACATAGTAGCAGACGATTAAGTGCGACGCACTAAAACAAATCATTAGCAATTGCACTTGGTCAAGTTTGTTCACCAGTGAAGCTGGTTAGAACGTTATACTTGGACGACACGTAATTTTGAACAAAGGTGTAACTCATTTATTAAAAATAACCAAATATGACAAGATAATTATGGTCGACTCAACGGCGAACAGACAAAATATTGTTGTAAGGAAAGTTCTGACAAAACAAGAGTTACACCCGTTTTTTAGGGCCAAAGCACCTTAATACCCGCTCTGTCCGGGGCTTGGCGTCCGTGCACACAGTGCTCCGTATGCGCGAGGAGCATTGGATTGGACTGGATTGGATTGGATTGAAATGGATTGGATTGGATTAAATTGAATTGTATACTATTGGATTCTATTGAAATTTGTATATACTGTACACACGCGTTGTCACTCATTTAAATCAGCGAGTAGGCAGAGCCACGGGTGATTTACGGTAAGAACAATCCCCAGTCGCCCACTCGTCAGTCGCCCACTCGTCAGTCACCCACTCGTTAAGCACTTCGCCCACTCGTCATGATTCACTTCATAGAGATGGTTAATTTTTTTTATAATCACACTCCTTTTGTCGGTTACACGCGCAGAACTCCGTAGGCTCTTGCAGCAGACGGCAAATTTCTAGTGTTTGCAACCTCGCTGTGAACTGATTATGACAACTAAATATTCTAGAGAAAAATGGCAAAGCCATTTTTGCGGCCAGTTGCCGTGTAATTGTTTCAGGAAAAGTTTCTTTGTACCAAGAGTGACGGTCGTCTTTCGCTGAGAATTCGCCGTAAACTTGGCTTTGACACGAGGCGTTTTCGGTCGCCCGCACGAAAAATGCACGGAATCCTGGCCACACAAAACTTCGCTTCAGAAACTGCTGTTCAGTTTCTGAAGCGAAGGGCCGGCCTAGCCAACCCCAGTTTCCTCGAAAGAGACTCTGAATCATTACCTACAGAGGAAGAAGCAGTGCGTCCACGCATGGGAACTGCTTGTGCTAGGAAGCTGCTGCTGGTGCAATTTTCCCTTCGTACATAGTGGCGCATCCCAGTTCTGAACAAATAACGACGCGTTCTTGTTACGTCTGATTCCTCCCAAATGGAGGACTCCATTTTATATCAAGCAGTTCAGATTAACTGGTGTCATGTTAAAATAGTACAGCGCAAACACACGAAGGACAGACGATGAGAGCACAGGACACAGCCCTCGTCATTTCCTTTCCTCCTCGGTCCGTATATTTGAACTCTCCCGCATGAACGTAAGCACCCACCCACTCGCCCAACGTAGTCATATAACCAAGCGGAAAAAATTCTTCATCTGCCTGGGAAGGAGCTACTTCATTTAGGCAAGGCGTCTGGGGAGCAGAATAGAGTGAGCTATATTACCATCAAAGTCAGCTAAAACTGTCATGTTTTCTACAACGTAACAGATAGTGTTTGCGAAGTTTAGTTTTAATATTGCTCTCTTTCCACTAAGGGCACCACTGGAATTCTTATCTTGAACCTCTTTCCGCCGCCCGCCTCCCCTCACTGTCCAATCGATCAATCCTCCTCCGTTTAGGGGCAACGATAATATTAATTTGTAATTGCGCTACAATACAATTGTTTGAAACAAGCCCCACCGGTTATCGCTCATAGACGCACGTGCCTTAGTAATGTGATAGTAGTGACTGAAGTTTGGCTGTCCGATACCGTGAACGGTAACAATATGATGGATTATAAAAACACTACACCGTATAAAGATGTGGATGGACAGCTGGTGCATTGTTACTATCGTATCTCATGAAGCCGTTTCCTACGGCGTCTGTATTCCACCGCCTTTGTGCTACCCAGATAAGATAGCAGAGGTCAGTATGGTAAGTTGTATAGGTATTGTATTGTAATGCTGGCCGGCTTGAATCATGACGAGTGGGCGAAGCACTGGGGATCGTTCGTAAATCACCCGTGAGAGTGCTTACTGCTGTTGAACTATTTCCAGTCCAATCAAATACATTACAATTCAATATAATCCAATCCAATCCAAATCCAAGCCCAATTCAATCCAATCCAATACAATACTCCTCGCGCATGCGCGGCACAGCTCTCCAGGAGCACACTCTCTCTTTTGCTTTTTGCCATCTATCCCTCTCTCTCTCAAACCTTTTGTGAACGTTTTATTTTGTTCTTGTTAACATTTCGTGAACCTTTTGTTCACAGATGTTTCGATTTACGCGGTGCTGTGCGTCTCTCTCTCTCTCTCTCTCTCTATATATATATATATATATATATATATATATATATATATATATATATATATATATATATATATATATATTCCTCTCTCTCTCTCTCTCTCTAACCTCGTTTTGTGCACCTGTTCGTCACAGATGTGTCCATTTGCACAGTGCTGTGCCGTGAGCACGGACGCCGGACGCCGGACGGAGAAGCCTCGGCCTTAAGGAGCTTCACCCCTAAAATTAACACGTGGAGGAATAGGTTTCGCATTGAACTAGCATCAAATCGGGGACCAGTAAACAGGAAACAGGCATTTTACGCTACCAGCTCAAGTGCTTCCAAGCCCACAAAAAGACGAACCATACGGCCAGCAGTGTCGTCGCGTACATAGAAGAGAAGTTTGTCGTACTTCGAAGAAGGGCACGTGGCAAGCCGGTACTGCTTGGGATGGGCCTCACGCACTTGGTGCCGGGCACAGCACACAAGATGCTCAGCTATGCAATGAAGTACAGGTGCAAGAACATGTGGCGCGTGCCGGGCCTCCGCGTAACTCGAGCATGCAAAATAATTTCTGGGCTGTACTGCGGTGTAAAAAATATCCATTGTAATGTCTGAGAGCTTTTGAGGCAGACAACGACGACAATGTGATCAGTTCGCCCATCCGGAGCGACCAGGTTTTTCCTCTGACCGCCTATTTCGCGAACAAAGATAGGAAGGTCAGATAATTTTTTCACAGTTTTTGCTGCGTGTAACACGCTGCCAGTTTAAGGTGAGAACATCAGATGCCTCGTGAGACGTGAAAGGTGACCTTAGTCGTCGCTATTGCTACAAAATGAATGCCACAAGAATGACTTTTGCCGGAAAGAGAACATACATAAATTAAAAAAACTCAGCCACTTCCAAAATTGAAATGAGAAGACTGTGGAAGCAGTGGAGCTGGTGGTCTTTACTTGGTTTAGCACGGCTAATCTTAGGCTAATCTTTCTGATGAGAGAGGCAGTTAAAAAAGCGAAGTTTTCTCATACAAATTGAGTTAAATCAAAGTCCACAATCCACCCTCCTAAATTAAAAAATCCGAACTCCAAAAGCTTGAAGGCAAAGTCCGTTTCAACTGAGCCAAAGTCCAAAGCCAACGCCTGAGCTACGAACCCAAAGAAAATGCTGAGCGCCGCGAACGCGTTGATTGCGCAGTCGGATGGACGCCGGTTTCGATTACCACCCCGGGGAGATTTTCTTTCTCGAGGCGCGCAGTTGCCACTAGTGTACGTGGGTTTTTGCCTCCTCGCTGCTTTCCCCACACCTCTTGAACCAGCATTTTTTCCCCTTCACTTCTCCGAGCGGAATTTCCTGATAACGATCCGCACAGTCAGGAGAGAGCTTAAATAGCTCCGCTCTTATAAAAGTGCAGCGTATACGCCTGCTTCGTAACGAATACCGCTCAAAAACAATAGCCTTCTTCCGCTCCTGCAACATAGCGGCCTTTCTCCTTTCCCCGCCACCTCGCACGTGCTTCCCCTGCCGTCTTGCTCCTCCCACAATAACACCGTAAGAACTTTGTCAAGTAAGCTCAATTTTACCGAGTTCGCACGCCTCGCCTGCAACTAACTGAAAACTTTCGTTACCGTGAACTCGGAATGCCGCCTCGAGGGTTAGGTCAGAGCACGAGCCCTCATTTGGGAATATTGTTATACGCTTTTTCATCGTTCATCGCAATAATTGCAGCGACGTCTATTTTTAATTTAAACAACAGTGCTGAATGCCTATTGCTAGCTACCTGACAGTGCTATCTGGTACCTACTGATGTGTTGCTTAAAATAAGCGTGTTTTTTAACATTGTCGGCACGTATTAGGTAGCATACCAGACCCAGTATTCTGGACACGTTTTGCCTATGTAGAAGTCTCGTTCAATAATTTATTCACTTGATGTGGGGCAGTTGAATTCGGAGACAGACAGACAGACAGACAGACAGACAGACAGACAGACAGACAGACAGACAGACAGACAGACCGACAGACAAGGGAGGGAAAGCCTATGAATGGACGGACGGACCAAAGCTTCCGCGTTTATTATTCCAAGAAAGACTCGTCTATAAAGTACACTTTAGTTCAGGTGGGGTTTTATTTTATTGGATTTCCGTATGCGGCGGCCGCTTTTCTGATGGAGGCGAAAAACAAAAACGCCCGCGTGCTCGCAATTTCGGCCCACGTTAAATATACCCAGGTGGTCCGGATTATTCCGGAGCCCTCCACGACGACGCGCCTCATCGCCTGCGTTCCGTGGGCGCGTTAAACCGCGTGATAAAGCAAAATAAATAAAAAAAGATTCGAACCCGTGTCGCAAGAGCGGTAGTACAGTGCGTCTGCGCTTACCCGACCCACCCTGGGATGGGACATACCCTGAGCGTCAGGTGTTCCCGCGGTAGGGGTGCCAATTGGAAGCTTCACAAATATGGTTCGACGACTTTAGAATCCAAACAACACTTAAAATATGTTTGCTTTGTCACTGAGAAACGGAAAATTAAAAAAACCTGGAATAGTTTGACAGAGTTGACTAGGGATTGATTGATTGATTGATTGATTGATTGATTGATTGATTGATTGATTGATTGATTGATTGATTGATTGATTGATTGATTGGCTTAACCCGCCTACACAACGCAGGTGATGAGGCACGCCGTAGTGGAGGGCACCTGGTTAATTTTCACCACCTGGGGATCTTTAACGTGCGCGAATTCTCGTACACACGGGCGTTTTTGCTTTTCGCCTCCATCAGAAAAGCGGCCACCGCGGCTGGGAATCGAACACACGACCTCTTGCTCACAGATTTAACTAGCTTCCCACGCACCTGAAGCAGGCCATGCGGCGGGACTGGAGAGAAATGGTGCCCGCTTTTTAGAATGGTCTGCAAAGGGCTGAAGTTTCCATTTTAATCGGTACCAGCAGTGTTGTTGTCAACCTGAGAACTTTGAGCCATTGCGATTTAATGGGTGCGTTTGGAGTGATACGTGAGCTCTTCTGTAAGAATTGTTTGTCGTGGTAACATTACTATTGTAGCACTGAGGGACCGTTGATAATTATCCAATAGTATTGCACCCCTTCTTGCGTTGCATTTCTGTTTACGACATCTTGCACCGCCTACCGCACAACAACCCACTGCTTGATGCGCTGGTAGGATTACCCTAAACCCATCATTGTGGGGCATTCGGCAAATTTGTGGAGAAATATCGTTGCAGTATTTGCACAAAATTATGCCAAAATTAGTAGGTCAGAACTTGCTCCAATACGTAATCTGAGCGATCTGGTAACGAAATTTTAGTTCTTTGTTCAAGATATTTTTTCGTCTGCATTTGCATTAACAAAATATTGAGCTGTCATTTTTTCACGTTGTCTGTAAAAAACAATGTCAAAAGGCGACGTGGTCGTGGAACGATTAAGCACTGAGTGTTGAACTTTGCATTTACGAAAATGCCACGCAACGTTTGGTTTGCGCATCCACCTTCCCCTACTTTCTTGCCGCTAAGCAGTGAATTTCTCTCATAACAAAATGCTGTTTTTTTCCCTCAATACTGCACAACCTTAGGACAGCCATTTCTTTTCCTGGCAAATATAGAAATACTAAAAAACGCACCTAACGTCGAAGGCAAGTCCTGCTGTGGTCCTCGGTGACCTGCGTTTCGCCATCAACTGCCGGAACAGCAGCCAGCCCGCTTCTTCCTGGACGCCCTGAACAATGTGTCCCATTACGTGGACACTCGTGTAGTACAGCTGGTTGCACACGCCATCTGGCGGCACCGAACTCGGTCGAAGAGAAGGACCCAAGGAGCAAATCACGAGCGGGCTGTCGGGCGCTGCAAGGGTTCAGAAGAGGCAGATTACTTTTCCTCGATTTGTTCGGCTCAATCCTGTCACAGCAGTGGTTCGTATTTTGGATCGTATTTTGTAACCTGCCCTCTATTCTTTATTTTTTTTTGTTTCCCACTTCCTCCTGTAACGCGACAGCGATTCAAACCCAATAAATGAAATAAAATGAAATGAAATCCTGTGGGGCATAACTTAGCCAGTGCCTATTTAGGGCAATAAACAAAGATTCCAACGAGATTTGTCTGGTAAAGGTACAGGGAAACAGCAGCTATGTATAAGAGCCATGTACAATTGTACAGTCTTAAAAGACGTTTCGCCTCCGACTTTCGAAAAGCCTTCACAGAAAGGTGACGACGAAACCTCCGCACATCGCGCAACTAACCGAATAGAGCGGCAGCAATCTTGCCCTGAAAAACAACGCCTCCAGGTGCAAAGAAGACTCATTGCTGTTTATCAGTGCAGGTGGTTCTATTTGGCACCTCCGGTCATTTGAATACTGTAGTGCACAGACAGACGTAATCTGAGCACGTGACAATGTAAGCACCCGTGGCTATTTCCCAAATGCCGTTTTGTGTAACTTAGATCTTTACTTTGCTCAACACTCCACGAAATATCGCAGAAATATTTAGTCGAACCTCCTTTTGTTCCGTATAACCAACTCTGCTATAGAACACATATTCCGAGGCTCTCAAAAATCGCAACGGTTCAAAAGAAGATCGAATTTTGGAAACGCCTGCTTCTGAAAAATGTCGGTGTTCAGTAAACGTAGTATGCCCACGTAAATGCGCGGAGGCATCACATCGCTAGGAAGCTGCTTCGATCGGCTGGTTTTTACAGCCCCCGAGATGCTGGAAAAACCGCAGCACCAAAGACAGTAACACGGACGGGCGTGATAACGCGACTGGTGAGCTACAACCATCGCAAATGTTTATTTTCGCAGACCCAATTCCTCATAACAGGCTCTCCTCCTGCTTGATGAAGGTGTAGTGGCGCTGGCAAAGTACCGAAACATGGAATCAAACTTAGGAACATGAACATACGTAAACAGAGAAACATTATCCATAAAATATTGCTGTCTCGTTTTGGGTGGCTCCGTATACCTCGGGGTTTCTTCTATAGCTCTGCTAGTTCACGCACGCGTGGAAACTTTACTGCTGAGCTTGTCTGGAGGAAAACTTGTACGCGCCAGCATATAGGCCCTGCTTTATCAGCATTCCGTTTCATGTATGTCCCCGGTAAAATTGCGTTGATCTTCCTTTCTTATACCACCACCTGGATGTCGCTGGCTTTGGTAAGACGGCACATAGAAACAAGGGTGGAAAAAATTCAAAGATGTCTTGGAAAAATATGGACCTTTTTCTTCATGCAAGAATGTTGTATACATCTCCGCAACAAAACTTTGTTCATACGAAAGAACAGAGTTACACAAGAATGAGGGTAATTAGAAACACGCATTCAACTTTTGGTTCCGTTCTGCTACAGGGATACGCGTCGCGTCGCTTGCTGCCACCCAGCGGGAAAAGAAATGCCAGTTGACGGCGAACACTGGGAGAGAGGTGTGGTTGCTACACGCTTTTATATCACAAGCGGGAACAGGGAACAAATTAAAGGGACGCGGTACATTATTGATGTGAAAGCCTTCTGTGTATCCTTGAACGTGAAAAGTGACCGCAATTGCCGCCGTAAGAAGGAATGGTATGTGGTAAAGGACACGTGACCAGAGCGGTGGGAGCTGTGCAGTGGAGGAGCGCGGTGGCGCTCTGGCGCCGTTGCCCGCCTGTCTGTCAAATACATGCTGATTGCGGCTCAACAAAGCGAAAGCGTGTTTGGTTAGGGATTGAGAGTATTGATTTGCCAGGTGAGTTCATGTGGAATAATGTCAATTAAGATGTCTTGACAGAGATCAAAGTGTGGTTAGTAATCTTTAGGGATCAAAGCAGGACGGGATAAATGTGAATTAAGATGAAATTAGGTCACTAGGATTCAGATGGATTAAGGTGTATAAGCTAGATTAAAGTGCAATTAGCTGCGTATGAAGCAGGACTACGACAAATGAAGGTGTAATATACAAATTAAGATGGAGTAAAGTGGGTAAAGAGGAATAAGGACAGTAAAATAGCACCGCGCCCGTGTCGACGTTGTGGGGAGCGCTTCGGCGCCCCTCGCCACGAGCTCTCTCCTCGGGCCATCTCCGCCGCCGGTCACCCACCGGCCACGCATGGCCTCCAAGATTCCCCCGCGGACACTTTGCTGCCGCGGGACCTGGGGACGTCGGGCCCCGAGAGATGGCGCTGGCGGACACGACAGGCAGCGGGCAGCGAGGCGAAGGAGCGGGTGGTGCTGAAGAGCCGCGCGCGGGGACTCGGACTCGGGACGAGCAGAGTGTTTTCTGGTGATGGTGTGTGTGTGTATGCCCGGACGGGCGACAGCGCGTTGGAGGATGTAAGTAAAGAGTTCTTTCACGCAACCGCAGTGTGCCTCATTCCTTGGCATGCCGTAGAGAGCAGGCCCACATCTGGCGCCCAACGTGGGGCTGATGTCAAGCCCACCCGTGGACATTTGCTCTCTGCGGCTGCCGGGAAGGGGCCCACTGCGGTTTGGGACGGCATTCCTTTGTTCCGGGAAGGAAGCGCCATTTTGGCAGTGGGAGACCAGGGCTTTGAGCCGTGTAGATGCATGTTTGTAAATTAGTTTTGAGGCCAGTGTTTTAGTTTGCTTAGGTTTTACGATGCCTGTAGATGCCTGAAGTTTTTCTTGCGTTTTTTTCTCTGTTGTTCGGGTAACGGCCTGAGTGGTTACATTGCGAGTGTATTTAGCGTTTGTAGGGATATTAGTCGCTTGTGTAGTTTGACGTGGCCCTACTGTGGTTTTTTTTTGTATTTTAATGTGGCTGTAGTTCAGCCCCGTTGGTCGAATGTATTGTCTTGACGTTCGTTTTCTGCTTCCATTATAGATTTGTGTCTGGAGTGTGTTTGTCGCGTTGCGTATGTAGTTAGCGCGGCTTCCTCTGTATTTCGCGTCTACAGTTTGGCGTGGTTGAGCCAGCTTTTTGTTGGGTAGTTCGCTGGAAATGGCTCCTACCACAAGGAGAGAGACGGGAGAGAAGGAGGAGCCGCAGGGCTCGGGGGGAGACTCAGCGGCCGCTGCGCAGGAGGCTGCTGGTCAGTTGCAGCCCGCAGATCTCGCCTCAATGATGAGGCAGATGACCGGGATGTTCGCGGAGATGACCCGAATGCTCGGTTCGGCGCTAGCTGCTCCCACCGCGGGTCCTGCAGTGCCGGTCTCGAAGCTGCGTTTGAATATCGAGGTTCCCTCCTATTCCGGCTACGGAGACGTGAAATCCGTTTGCGAATACCTGCAGCAACTGGATTCGTATCAGACTGCGGTAGGCGCATCGGATGATGACGTGTGGAGGCAGGTCCTGCCCGTGGCACTGGTAGGAAGCGCTGCGCGTTGGAGGCGCTGCCAACCGGCTTTCGAGTCGATGGCAGATTTTAAGGAGCGCTTCCGCGCTGAATTCCTGCCACCCGATTACGAACACCGTATGAGGGACGAGCTTGCCCTTCGCACGCAGCACCCTGAGGAGAGTCTCCTCGAGTACGTGCGGGCAATGCAGGAGCTGTACGAACGGGCCGACCCCGAGGCAGCCGACGCGGTCAAGGTAGCGCGCGTGTGCAGGCAATGCCACCCGCGTTTCAGACCGTACCTGCGAGGCCGGAGTTTTCGCAACTTGGAGGCCCTCGCACAAGAAGCCCGGGTAATTCAGGCGGATTTACTCGCCGAGCTTCACTACAGGTTGCCGCCGAGACCCGAGGAATCGCTCGAACCGGGTTGCGCCTGGTCGGGAGGGGGAGCGGATAACGGCCCCACAAACTCCTCGGTCGGAAGCAACGCAGGCGACGGAAGAGGGTGAACAGGAACCTGAAGTGCATGCTGGTTGCGACAACCAAGGAGCATAAGGACTGGGACGCGCGTTTGCCTGAGCTGGCTTTCGCGACTAGGACTACCGTAAATAGGTCAACGGGTTTGACACCAGGTTACCTAAACTTCGGTAGAGAGATCGCTTTTCCAATGGAAAATGCACTGCAGTACGCGGCAGCGGGTAACGCCCCTTCTCTGTCGCAGTACGCGGCTAGGCTCCGGGAACGCCTTTTGGCAGCGCAACGCGCGGCTCGGGAGAATCTCGACGTGGCGCGCATGGAGCAAGCCGAGCAGTATAACAAAGGCCGTCGTCACCTTGTGTACAACATCGGTGACCTAGTGCTAAGGAGAACGCACCCACTCAGCAACGCTGCACGCGGTTTCACTGCAGCGCTCGCACACAAATGGCAAGGGCCATACAGAATTACGGCGCAGACGACTCGGCTCACGTATGAGATGCAGTTGCTTGAAAGCGACGAGCTGGTGGGTCCTGTGCACGTTAGTGATCTCAAGGCCTATCATGTTCGCACTGGCGATGATGAACGGGGGAGTCCCCCTCCGACTGCCAGAAGGATCGGCGATAGGGCTCACATCCATCGCTACGATTTCAGGCCGAGGTAAGAGCTCGCGCCTGCGCGTAACACCTCCGTTCGTTGCAGGAACCCCGGTGGCAGAAAGAATAACACTCGGCGGGGTCCCAACCCCCCGCCGGGTTCAAACCCCAGCAAGCGTCGGCGGGGGCCCCCCGCCGGCAACGGCAACCAGGCCCACCAAGGGGGGGAGCGGCCGCGGACTCCGCCCGGCAGCGTCAGACCTAATGGCCGGGGGGGTGGTCAGGGGTGCCCGGGCCACGGCGGCGGGCCGAGCGTCGTCGACCCCCCCGGAACGAAGAAGCTGCGGAGCGCGGCCACCTGGACGGTGGTCGCGGACGGCGCGGCAGTATCTTACTGCGCGCGGTCGCGTTGGAGGGACCAGGCCCGGCCCGAGCGCGGGGACGACCCGGAGGGGGTGCCGCCACCGTTCCGCGGCTTGACGCTGGCGGAGCGGGACGACGAGCCGCCGCCGGCGTTCTCCGAGGACGAGCGGAGGGCGCTGTGCGGCACCTGCGGCACCCTCGTCGTCAGCTGGGACGCCCACCGGATCGCCGCCCTGCACCTGGAGCGGACGGCGAGGAACCAGAGGGCGGCGCGGGCCGCAGCTGCCGGCGCGGCCGGCCTTCGCTGGTCGGCGCCGTCCGGGCTAACCGCCGGGCTCGAGGAGGCGGCCGTGCGGGTGTTGATGGCCACCCGCCCCGACCTGATCACGGCCGTCGCACGCGGCCTGGTGTCCGGGGAGCCCTTGGAGTGTGCGGCGAGCCAGGGGCTGGCGGGTGGCAGGCCCGCGCTCGTCGCCCCATCCATCGGGGCACCGGCCCCGGCCCCCAGGAGCCTGCTTGTACACAGCGGGGCGGCCTGGCAGCCGTTTGCGGCCCCTCCGGGGGCGGCCACTGACGCCGGCCCGGGGCACGCGCTCGAGTCGCCCAGCCTGACGCCGGAGGACGCCGACGAGATGGACCTGTCGGAGGAGACCGCCGACCAGCTGCTTCTGGGGACGGCGGGCGAGGCTTGAGGGGGGGAGAGATGTGGGGAGCGCTTCGGCGCCCCTCGCCACGAGCTCTCTCCTCGGGCCATCTCCGCCGCCGGTCACCCACCGGCCACGCATGGCCTCCAAGATTCCCCCGCGGACACTTTGCTGCCGCGGCACCTGGGGACGTCGGGCCCCGAGAGATGGCGCTGGCGGACACGACAGGCAGCGGGCAGCGAGGCGAAGGAGCGGGTGGTGCTGAAGAGCCGCGCGCGGGGACTCGGACTCGGGACGAGCAGAGTGTTTTCTGGTGATGGTGTGTGTGTGTATGCCCGGACGGGCGACAGCGCGTTGGAGGATGTAAGTAAAGAGTTCTTTCACGCAACCGCAGTGTGCCTCATTCCTTGGCATGCCGTAGAGAGCAGGCCCACAACGTGTCCACGTGTATATCAAGTGTACCCCCCCAAATATTAGGCCAGGCTTTCACCTTCCAAATACTTAAGCACAGTTAACTTTGCGACAAATTTTCATTTACGTTGACGCGTGCCTTCACCGTTCGTACGTCGAAAAATCACCACACACACCCGCATGTAAAGAACAATTAAAGGGGCCCTGAAAGGCATTTTGAGCACACTAAGTGAACTAGCGCAATCGCTAGATTGGGTCGCCAACGTCACCTGTGCCAAGTATTACTCTTTTACGCGCAGGGGAAAGCTCACACTTTTGTTGCAAAGTTTGTCGCTTTTTTCTCACCCTTTCCTTCGTGTTTTTGGACGCCGCCATCTTCACATGTCTACATCATCGATTCCCAGATGTTCGTCATGAGCTAGACATCCTGCTATTGGGCGGCTTTTTCACGCACTTCCGGCAAAGAGATGAGTCGTCTGCTCAGCGTCGGCTCGCCGGCTGATCTGCCAGCGGAGTGCCAGAGTGCTTTGACATTTTACGACAAACGAAACAAGTGTAAACAAACGCTTAACCGTTTGTATTGAATGCAAAACGGCCATAACACGACGTGGATTTTATCTTACGTGAGTACGTACCATAAAGAAAGTCCCGTGGCACTTCTTTGGTGCAATCGCAGAGAACGCCCTGAGCCGAATGCCCGGGTTTGACGCGTACATTTTATTCAACTTCAAAACAATCCAGAGATGCGTTTCGAACGAACGCAACGTCACAACATGCGTTGCAAGTCTGAACCGCGATTGACAGACGATGAGTTGCCTCCTCCTGCCCGTCGTAAATACGGCACTCACCTCACACCCGGTTTGCGGGGACGAGCAGCAAGTCACAACTCTGGCGCGCAAGTGACAAGGCTTTTAGCCAGGCACACTGCACATACCCCATGCGAGGTTGAGTGGTACGTCGTTCGAGAAAGATAATCCAGACCATGGGAAGCACTATCCACCCGCAGAAGTACAATGTCGCATTTCATCGCGAAACGAACGCGTCCACAACACACAGGAAGCGATGCACACACACACACACAGCTTCGGTCGCTGCATTGGCTTAGCTGCAAGCTTCGTTCGGACAATCAGCGATGCTACGACGATACAGAGCTGCGTGAGGACGACGTGCTAACCACTTCACGTATTTAAAAACACAGGGGCAAAGAACTAGGTTCATCGGAAGCAAAAAATCTTTCCTCCATTATAGTGCCTGAAATATACTGGCTAGTGTGCCGAGGGCGGCCTCCAGGCGGGCGCCGGGAGCGATGTCGCGGCCGTCTGCCGCTTGGGGCGCTGCCGTGCGGGAGTGTGCGCGTTCATCCGGCCCGAGCAGATCGCGCGGTTACCTCCGAGCTGCGTAGCAGACGGCAGCGGCAGAACTTTCCATTCCCGCTTGCGACGAAAGCGAGCGAAAGCGACGGGAATTCTGTCGCGCAACCAAAATTTGTCCCGACCATTCGACAAAAACGATCGTCGCGCGACAAAGCGACGGAATTCCTGCCGCTCTCACTCGCTTTCGTCGCAAGTGCGAACGGGCCTTTATGCGCAATCTCCGCCCCACATAAAACAAGCTCTTGCTTGTCGCCTGAGCATACGGTTGATATCTGACTACGTTACACTGTGCTTGCCAGTGTATTTAAACGATGTCACTAGGTTTGAAACGTACGCGCTCGGCGTGCAGCTTTGTAAACGCAAGCGGTTTCACATACGCACGCTATTTTGCTGCTAATAGAGTTTTAGTACAGCGTTTGTGGCCTTTGCATACGCTAAACGCTAAATTTTTGCGTCCCGCTACGTGACACCGCGATGGGAGTTTTAGTAGAGCGTCTCATCAGTTTTGCGTAGCGACACACTAATGCATACGGCGCCATCTGTCAAATGTTTTCCGAAATGTCTCGCCGGCTGATCTGCTAGCGGAGTGCCGGAGTGTTTGGACATTTTACGACTATCCAAACAAGTGCAAACAAACGCTTTCCCGTCAGTGTTGAATGCAACACATGGGTGCAGCTTGTCAGAACACGGGTTCTCGCTGATCGAGTGCAGCGTTGGTTTGCTCTTCGCCTTCACGTTCATCGCCGCTGATAAAGCGATCCGATCCGGCGCGTTTTGTGCACGGGTTCTGTGTCGGTTGAAAATGTCTTTTTTCACATGCCGCCGGTAGTAGGAATTACAACCACCGCAAAATAACACCCGGCACCAGCGGGGCCACATCTGAGACCGCGCTTTTTGGATAAACAGTGCGCGGTGCACCAAAGGGAACGAGCGCACGATTCTCCCCACGCGGCTGCGAGTTCGCCGCCGATACCAACTGCAGCCCTGCAGCTACGTACACCGCGAAAGGGCAAGGCCAGGCCGCACACATGCGGCCAGGTCATTCGTTCGCTTTTCCAGCCTGTGTCCATGGTGTCTACAGAGATGAAAAAGCCGAAAGAGCTGGCCCGTAGCAGACGGCAGTCTGTGGGAGCGCAATAGCGGAAGTACGTCACCGCTGAGGAGCGGAGCATCATGGGAGGGGAGGCCAACAGCGAAGAAACAGTTGAAAGGAGGAGGAAATACGGCGCGACGATAATTCGCGGTTTTTGATTTACGATTTCTCAGCTAATACTCATCGCTTTAACAAAATTCTTGCAGGAGGAGATTGCTAATACATTGCTTTATTTGGTTACATGTACATCCATGCATCGGCGGAAGGCATTTCAGGACCCCTTTAAAACAATGAAGGCACATGCGGCCGTACTGGGGTCGCTTAAGAGGAAATTATAATTGCTTATTTTAAAGCACACTTTATACTGCCTGTAAAGCAGTGCAGCATTCTGCAAAAAACACGGTAACACAGCTTAAGAGAAAAATATTGCGCTGCTTGCTCGTTTCGCATTTTATGTCACAGTTTGATACAAACGGTTGCATTTCATGTGTGGTAACGGATATATTTTACCGAAAAAAAATATTGCCCTTTTCACCATTGCTGGTATGTGGGTATAAAATTTGGTATAATTTTGCACGATGTTCCTAGAAGAATGAGACAGGTTAAACCGTTCTGCTTTAGAGTATATTTTCTATTCACCTCTTCATGCACCTAAGGGAGTGGCTTTAATAACACCTTGCCCACAGTGCGTTAGAAGAAGTGCCCTGTTACAAACACTGTCTTTTGTGCTTCACGTCGGCATTCAATAATCACGTTACCTGTAATTTCGGAGGCATAAAGCTGAACACAAAAAATGAGTTGCTCCCATCCAACCTTTACGTCTTACAAAAATTTGCCTTCGGATGTCATTTCTTCTGTTAGTATTTTTTTAGTGCTGTGGGCCAATGTGCGTGAGTAAAAAAGGTAGGGAGATTAGAAGCGTAGGGAGGGGGCAGGAATCCTCCAATCGACATTAACGGCGGGCTACCGCTCTGCAGCTGCTGCTGCAGCTCATGGTGAGGACAATGGCGACGATTATTCGTGCGTTGCTGTCAGGCGAGTGGATGGTGGTTTGAGAGGTGAGAAACTCGCGCTAGCCAAATCGTGCAACACGCGTTCGCAGCGATGCCGAGAGCTTAGTCTGCAAACATGTCATTTCAGATTACAATTCAGGGCAAATATAAGATGGTGGCAATCAATCTAGCACCTGTTCTTTTCTGGCTACGCCGATACTCCAGGCATTTTCACCGTCATTCCGGTGGCTGTGACTCAACAGAGTTTATTAAACGCCAGTTTTGAGTACCCATAGCAAGAAGGGATACCCAGGTTATCAAAGACTGGCGTGATTCTGGGCTACCTACAGGGAATGGTTTATGTCTGTCTGTCTGTTTGTCTGTCTGTCTGCCTGTGTCGGAGAGGAAAGTATACGAGGTATACGCAAAGTACGAAAGAAAACGATTGTAAAGGGAAGTAACTGAAGGGGAGGTAGACAACAGCAAATGGGCGGGGCCAAGCTAGGTAGGAACTGGATGTGGACATGGAGAACAAATAGCGATGGTGATTGGTTGAGCAGGAAGAAGAAGAGGAAAATTAGAGTGAGGAAAATGGGGGAACGAGAGGAACGAGACTGGTACAGAGAGAGCGAAGAGGGGCGAAGGGAAAAAATCAAAGGGAAAGACAGGGTTGTGGGAAGCGGGGAGAATGGAACGAAGCGCAGATGGAGGTAGACCCGCAGGAGCCATAAAGAAGTGAATTGGAGTGGAGGATTGCAAGTAGAGGGGGAAATAAAAGGTAGGAGCAAGGAGAACTGCTGCTGTTGATGCGATTATTTGGGGCAGAGCAGAACGGGAAGAGCAGTGAGCTGAACAAGACAAGGGAATGGAGAGCGTGTGACGTAAAGGGAAGGATAGAGGAGAGGGACAGACGAGTGTAGGGGATATGGTGAGGTCGGATATAAAGTGAATGTTCAGGGGGAGGAGGATGTGGGATAGTGGATAGATTGAAATATAGAGGATGAGGAAGAGACCAGAGTGGGAGATTGGGCAGTGTTGAAGATGGATGGATGGCTCCGTCACTTAATGTTTTTCTGGGGCATCTGCGGTGTGGGGAGAGAGTATCATGCACAGTGTTTCATTGCGTCGTTCACCCGTCTGTGCCCGTTATTCTGTGTTATTCTGGGGAAAAGAAGTGTTACGTAGTGCTGAAGAGTTCTGGAAGAGGGAGAAGAAGGTAGGATTGGGGACGTTGGGTAAAAATGGGTAAGATGAGACGAAAAGGGGTAGGGAGTAGACGGAGCAATGAGAATACAAGAGCGTGAAGTAAACACATGGGCGAAGAGCAGTGACGCTCGATGGCGAAAAGCAGGGAAACGTAACTACATTATGAGGGCGCAAAGCTTTGGGATTCAGAGCATCGGAGGGTTAGGGGGATTGGGGAAGAGAAACCTAGGAGTGGTATTGGGTTACGAAAGGAGACAAGAACCAAATAAGAGCAAAACGCGACGGAAAAAGAGAGAGTGAAGTTGGAGGGGGTGGGTCGAATTTTCGATAATAAAGTTAAACAGGAAGTTATGAAAATTAACGGGTAGTACAAAAAGAGCAGGGAGGAGAGAAAAATCAAAGGGCGAGGAGTGGGGGGCGGGGGGTGTAGTTTGCAGGAAAAAAGAGTAAGGGGAGGCCACGGTCTTTGAATGTCAGCTGAAGCGAGGCGAGCAGATGCGCAGCCTATTTTCACCCGGGGTGTCATTTTGCGGAAGGATTATAGATTCCATCGCGAAAAAACAAGAGAATTTTCCCTTTTCTCCGAGTGAATCAGCGTGCACACTTGGGCTTCTTCGATGCCTGAAAACGACTCATACGTCAAGTCGAAGCGTGGCTCCGGACCTGCCCCTGTAAACGCGCCCTTGTCAAGGCGCTGATAACATGTCCTGTGGACGGGCCTCGTGATACACGCCCCCGCTAGTACGTGTTGCAAAATGAAGTCTGCGCACGGTGTAGCACAGGAAAATGGGAAAGAATGGGGATAATGGCGACAACATTGTGGGGCAGCGAGCACACGGAACCACTGAGACGGTCAGAGCACGACTCACAGCTGGCCCGGAGCATGAGCCGCGTAGAAGAAACGCTGCCTTGCTGACACCTGCGCCTCGGGGCGCTCGTCAAGTTCTCGAAGGGGGAGGATGAAACTCTCACGGGTTCTCTAAGATCCGCCAATGGATTTTTAACTTGTTGTTGTGCCTGCATCGGGCAGTTCAATGTAACAAATGTAATTTATTAGTGAAATAATTCACGCCACCATTGAGCTTAGTTCATTTGTAATTCGGAGGGGAAGGCAAACAACCATCGTAGATGATGCTATCCGATTTCACCTAATTTACGGGAATATCGTCCCTTAGTTTCTAAGTTACGGGAATATCGTCCCTTAGTCCCTTAGCCCCAATACCTTAACTTTTACCCCTCCGACCTTCCTACAAGGCAAACAGTCCGCAAAGAATGCAAAGCATCGTGTGTACGGCAACACACGGGCTACTGAAGTTAGCATGATTCCCCTGAATGGGTATGCGCTCACATCGACCTCCATGTGCGGTGTCGACTTCCTCCTTCCCGCTTGCTGCAGTCACCCCAGATCTTGTACTTTCGGTGCGGTCGACATCACCACTGGAGACATCGCCAAAATATCCTCCCTCGTCACTGCCACTGGTCTCCGGGGTCACCGCTCTTGCAGCGGGGCGCTTGCCGCCGAGGCCTCCCACGGCCGCAAGAGTGGAGTTCCCATCCAGGCTCCCGTTGACTGGGGAGTTCCCGACGACGCCCACAGCGGCTCCGCTTAGGCCATCGCCCAAGAAAGCCTTTCCGTCCTGCAGGTCTGAGTGGTCGAGTAGGGATATTTTCCGTCTGAACGTGTCAATTGATGCGCTGTTACTTTCTGCATGTTATCGCAAGTTACGAATTCAAATGATCCACATTCACACTAGCTTTCAACGCAACACAATTGCTCGTTCTTGGCATCACGTTGATTTCTGTTCACGTTGATTGGTGACATGTGAGATAAACATAAACATGTTCAGAGCAGGACGGCTGTGTTTATGCTCTAGAATTAGCACATTTTGCTAGTATGGTAAAAAGGCTTACAAATCAAAGAAAACGTATACCGGCAGCCGCCTTCAGTCGTGGGTAAAATAGTTGGAGAATATTTTATTTGTCTGAAATTGCCAACAGATAAGCCTTCAGTTTCCGTGAGATACGCCATCATTTCAAGGGAAAAGTGGAGTTTGATGCCAGCTGTTGCCGTAAACGCACAGTGCGGTGGCGCAAGTGTTTTATGCATGCATAACGCCTGAATCTATCCAAATTTACTTACGACGCTGATCTAAGCGGTCCATAATGAGATAGGTGCCGACTGCGGCAATGACGAGAACCACCGCCGCCGCAAATAAAACCCGCCAAAAGATCCGCCTTCTTGTCTCGTCCCTAAAAAAAATAAGAAAGAGTTACGAATGCAATTCTTGATATAACGTTTTACTTTTTTTCTTGCGGGCTTAAAATGCCGTTATAACCAACACCCATTTTTGCTTAACTTTTGTTTAACAGATGTTAAACTTTTTTTTCTGTTATCACAAATGTGTTGTTCTGTTTGGTTACCCCAAATTTTGTTTGATTGTTTTCTGTTATCACAACTGTTATCTACCGAAAAGAGACCCAGGAATTCCGGCAAGGGAATTGTCCCTTCAGCAAAAGCAGTCGACAAATGGGGGTTTACTTATCACACTTGCCACACTTTAACACACTTAACATACATACAGGGGCGAAGCCCCTTAGTAGCTCGCGCTGTAAAGGTTTCATGCCTTCGTAGTATTATGTAGTCGCAGTACTAAAACACCCGTACACTCGTTTTCCAACGCCTTGAGGGAGAACGTAAGGCGTACTAAAAGAACATACCGGGACACCCGTTTTTAAACGCCTCGGCCTAGAACCTTTCATCTCCGTGGGAAAAACGGATAGTAAAAGATAACACCGGGACACTAGTTTTCCAAGACTTCGCGCTAGAATGGTTTGTGCTTCAAATACAAGAGACTTCTACAGCAAAGCTGCATATCTCTACCCCCCAACGGTTTCATCTCCGTGGAGCAAAACGCCAAGGCGCAAAGAATACACTTATACACCGCATGCGTCGCCCTTCCCAAGGGTTGAGGTTAGTGGAGGCGGCTGGTGATTTTTTCGTATGAACAATCTCGCGTCTCACTTCATCACTGCAAAATTATTCAGGGTCACTTTTCGCCTCTGATTGATTGAGTTGATTAATTGAATATTAATTATTAATGAATTACTTATACTTACTTATTTGATAAATATTTTATTTATTGATTGATTGAGTGAGTGAGGGAGGGAGGGATCTAAATGCTTTTTTCTTTTCGAAGAATTTAAAATCCTAATTGTAAGCCGCTTTTGAGGTAATGGACTAAATTTAGCGCGCTACAGATCGCTTGAGTCTATTGCTTGAGTCAGCCAGGCCGGGCCGACCGTGATGCGCAACTTTGTCAGGGGCGGGGAGAATCCGAGAGGCGGGCCAGTGGCCGGATACAACAACAGGACATTATTCCCATTTGGATAGCCTTTATACAATGATAGGAAGGGAAAGGTGCTCCGGAGGAGTAGGATGTCAGGAAGTGAACTTTTGCGGGTTTCAGCAAGGTATTTGTGAAGAGAGAACACAGCTATTATGCGGCATGCAATCGTTATACCTTGCCACGTGTCCTGCTACACTGGGGATTACGCGCATTTCGTGGCAATCTCTGTGTCTCTACGGCCGCTAGTGCCTCTCCAGAGGCTGCTGTGCTGCAGTCCGCTGATGGTGACCGGTGACGAATTCACTCCCGCTGGTCTCATTGCAGATTGTGTTGTGAAGCCTGTCGTTTATGATTGTAATCTGTGTGGGGTCCCCCGTTCCATAAGAAACCTCGGGAGGTTCAGCTTCACAGGTACAATTTTACTTAAAGAACGGTTTACCGCAGTGTATTTTTCTTCTGGTGTTTCCGGTGGTCGGTGGGAGAAGTCAAGAGGGAAGTCCAAGAGAGGAGTCATTTGTGAACATATTCGGATTTCTTCATCCGACCAAACTCTAATTGCAAAGGCAATTTCCACAGTCCTCTCGGCCGGTTCACAGAGGTTTTCAGCAAAAACGGTGAACAAAAAAGGGCTATTTCTGCCTTGCCACCCGGCCGCCCGCGTGATTACGCCGCTGAACACATTAAAAATACCCTGTACACCCCGTACTGCGAACTGTAACTGATTGAAGAATAGTTGATCTGCACAGCCCGTGTATCGGCAAGGCTAAATTGTGTATTATCAGAACATGAACAAAACTGGACATTTCCAAGGACTCCATTAACATAAATAGCCTGGAGAAATGGTTGCGCCGTTACTGCGGTACTTGGAACGGCGGCCGGGAAAGCCGCTGTGTGTATTGTCCTTCGCCGCCAAATTCTGATAAACAAGGGGTGTGAAATTATTGAATAAAATCTTTAATGAGAACAGTAGCGTGAGCTACACTGGCCGAGGTTGAGCGAATTCGCGTGTCTCCTGGAGAGCCCTGCTGCGCATGCACGAGGAGCAGTGACGTCACACGGAGCACAGAATGTGGCTCGCTGCCCGGCGCCTCTCACACACCCCACGCGTCCAGCGTCTTCGCCGGCCTTCGTTTCGCACGTGGCGGCCCGGTCCACTTAATGATCATGCGAGGGGTGGCCGGGTGTGCAACCGATGGCTCGTGCATCGCAGCAACACCGGTGTGCACCTGTGGAACCAGCTAAGCTCTGGGGCGATGGGTGACGCTGCGCCGGAGCCGCTTGATAAATATACATGTGTCACATAATGCGTACACCGTGAGTGCGTCATTGAAGCAGCAGTAAGCATGATATTCAAGCCAATCATAGACAACCAGGAAAGCTAAGAATAACTAGCTGAACCTTAGCTCACGCTATGTATATCTTGGCATAGCCGAGCTAAGCCTCTGGTAATTTTTTTTCTCCTTCGACAGCGCGTAGTGGCTTCGTATGTGCACACAAAAAAGCCTTACTAAGGAAAGGGGGAAAGACGTTTGAGGCTGACCGTGCTGCGAGCACATGCCTGCCAGTGGTATATATACAGTCTTTTAGGTACCGGGCGTTTCGGTACGGTCTTTTCGGTACACGGTCTTTTCGGTACACGGACGTTTCGGGACACGGGCGTTTCGGGACATGGGCGTTTCGGTACGGGGTGGTTCGGTACCGGTCGTTTCGGTACGAGAACGAATTCGAGCGAACTTCTGAGCCAGCAAAATCGCGTGTGTTGTTAGCGTGGGAGTTGCAGGAGCGCAAATCGAACCTGTTTTTTGTTTCCGAGCCCACGGATATGTCGGTGCCACCCGTGGCTGCCATTTTCTCACTTTTTTTCTGGAGGTGAGAAACGAAAAGCATCTGATGTCGAGATTGCCGCTTTTTGATAACTTCATGGCAGATGATATTGATCCTATGGCCCTCCAATACAGTGCCCCTTATAGCCCGCGTGCGTTTTTGGCGCGTAAAATTTGTAAATGTGGTAATCATTCCTTTCGAACATTCATATTATCGGTAGTGTGAGCTACGTTCGAAGGCCGAGTTGGATGCACGCTCTAGGGACCGTTTTGCACAAGACAAACGTTGCATCTGTTTTAGTCAGTAAATTTATATTTTCAAATACCCCTTTACGGGAGTCATTTAAAATATAAAAAGGGTGTTATTTCGTAATACTTACGGGTCAGTTTCTGTATTGGAAAATTGTTTAATTCGTAAAAGTTAAGACTAATCTCTTTGAGTTGCGCGAATTAAGAAGTGGGTTGCTGAACAGAAATGCGTTTAAAACAATACCAGGGTATTATGAAGTTTTCGCGACTCTTTCATTACGTTCAAAAAAACTCTACATTCATCAAAGAAAAATATATTTTTGCACGTTGTTATTGTGTGTACCTATAGTGTCCTAGTATTCTTAATAGGTATCAATCCTATGTATCCTAGGATTTAAATGGATTGGAGTGGATTGGATTTGGATTGGATTGACGTGGATAGGAGTGGATTGAATTTGGACTGGACAGTATAAAAGATACTTTGTATACTCTCAAATAGATACTTTGTATACTATCTGTATAAAAGAGTCTGAATTGTTAAAGTCTTGTATGTAGGGTTGATGATGAACATGTTCTTTCTTGGCGTTGTGCACATGTATGTTCGGCGCATGCGCCAATTTGTCTGATTTGGGGCGTAAGCCCTTGAATAAATTTGTTGTTAGTTGCGCTCGTCCTGTTGTCTCCTGTTCTTGTCGTCGTTCCGCGCAATCCTCATGACTTTTCAAGTACAAACTTTGTCAAAGTTTTCTAGGCCAAGCCGGAATTGAGCAGTCCTCTAAAAACTCAATGTACAAGCCTAAGTCTCGACCGAGGCTGGACCGTTTCCTGCCGGAAAGCTAGAGGAAACACGTTTCTTCCTTACTTGCATAAAATATTTCTGTCACATTTAAAGGTAAAACTTATTCTTTCAAATCTTTGTTGTCTACAAGGCTTGAGATTGGCCCAAAGAATTTTGACAAACAGTGCACATTAGTGGCTTTCCAATTGTATGTACATCCATATTTCCTTTTTGCACTTTTCACCAACATTTTTCAGACTTTTTACGTTATCAATTACGTATCCACTAGGCTTGTAGATAAATGAGAAGGTGCTTCTTATGCTCACACAGCTGGTATCTTAAAGCAACACACACAAAAAAAGCCAAGCGTACCTTCTTCACTGCTCTCCGTTAGACTGTTCTCCTCTGAAACAAAAAGCACCACGAAGTAAGTGGTCTTTGTAATTTCAATACACGCAGCGTACCATTATGACATATCGGGTTCTACTTACCAGATTCTTCATAGTGCACGTGACGTTCCGGCATTTCTATCATGGCACAAAAACAGAGGACGCTGGTTTACGTTCTTTAACAGGCGCTCACTTTAAGCTGTATATTTTATTTGATATAGCAAAAATCAAAGAGCCATTCATTTTTTAAACGAACAGTGCAAATAACACTTATGTATTAACGTTCTGCCTTGTGTTTTTTTTTTTCAATCGTAAGGACAAGTATGAACACTGCTACCAGATTGACTAACTTGGAAATGTTCTGATTAGATAGACATCTTGTTGAATGTGTAATTTATCTTATGGCCGGCTGGCTGAATCTAATGCCCGGCAAACAAACTGCGCTCTTTTATGTGGTTTATAATAAATTGTATTTTCGCAGATACACAGAGAGACAGGAATAAAAATTGCGCTATCTTTCCGTAGGGGAACCCTGAGTAGTATGCGAAGCAGCCATGGGGTCGGCTGTAGTTCCATTAGGTTTCAGCTCGTCGTTTCCGTTGGCGTTCAGCTTCGCGTGCATTCGTTGTATCAGTAGCTTCTTGATGTAGTATGAATGAGTGAAGGACAGAAGGCGCGTTCGTAGCACATGCTCCCGTCTGGGTTGGTAGCACAGTGGGAAGAGCGCCATATACCTCCCGTTGCGGCCACAGAGTCGTGGGATCGAAACCGGGCGCCGCCTAACTATTTCTTTTTCTTGTGGACTGCGCTGACGTCAGCCCAAACGCTGACGGGGCTGGAGAGACGCGCATGCGCAGTAGAATGCGGACGGCGGACAACGACAACGACAACAAGGGAGGGATGGACACAGCACCGAGCAGGAGATGTTTCGCATCTAAAAAATTGTTTTATGGGAGTGCCGCATAAAAATTGCACTATTTCGCAATCAACTGTTAGTAGGACTTCGGAGTAATGAGAAACCATATTGCTCAAATCCGACTCGGTGACTCGACTAAATACAGTCCAAATGGGGGGAGATGACGCTTAGGATCAGCGGCTCCTTACCGCAATAGGAAACTCTGGTGATGGCTTCCACCCATTTCCTTCCTTACTCTATTTTGGGTGCAAAGAGCGTTTACCTCTTTCTCTCGCGCCCGTTTAATTAACACAAGATAGATGTCTTTAAAAACCTACAACGGTGGCTCAGTCGCTACGGCATATCACCAGGGAAGCCAAGGACCCGTATTCGACCCCGATCATGGTGGCTGCTCTTCAGACAGAAGCGAAGAGCAAGACCGGCCGAGTGTCGAGATTTTGGTTCGAGTCAAAGATATCCCGCTAGACAAAATTATTCCGGTGCCCTCTACTACGGCGCCTCTCAAAGCGCAGCTGCACCTTCGGGGAGTTAAACCCCTTAATCAGTATACACAAGTTGAGCATTCCTTACGCGACTGTGCTTTTCTCACCGCCCATTTATAAGCTATATTTCTTTGCTTGGACGGATTCATCACGGTGCTAAAAAACCTCTTTTTATTCGTCCTGAGTTCGTAGTCCTCAACACACTGGATTTCGTGATTTCCGTTTTACACAAGCGGCGCTAACCGCAAATATAGGTGACGGCGGCTTTCAGCTGTTACACAGCTGGCAAAACCGCGGTTGTAGCGGTACCCACTTTTATCGCGAACCGACCTTGAGAAGCTCGGTTACCTCGATTTGCCTTGGTAACCGCGAAAATATGGCGCCGCTCACACCAGCAGCATGTGTGTGGGCGACGCGAGATTGGACGACGATAAGCAAAGAAAAAATTACTGTAAAAGGGTCGAAAGTTGGGCAAGTTGGTATTGACGCATCTTAAAAATCTAACTGCGCGCAAATTAACGAGGACGTGAACACACTGCGCTTGTGGTGTCTTCAGTGTGTTCACGTCCTCGTTAATTTGCGCGCAGTTGGATTTTTAAGAAAAAATTACACCATCTTCCCGTGGGGAACCCAGATGAGGATGCGAAGCATCATGGCGGTTCCGTGTGGTTCCATTGTGTTGCCGTTATGTTGAGTGATCTGGTTTTTACTAGCGCCAGAGGGAATTCCGCGTCCCGGTCCACACCGGTGGCACAGGCACGCAAGTGCTGTTGTGTTACGATGAGTAGGCGGTAGTTCTCGAGGCGCCGAAACTCGTCCATCATGTTCTTGTCGATGTTGTCTCTGTGGTAGAATCGGTAGTCTCCGTCAGCTTTGGTGAGGTAAAGGTTGTTGACATTGGTGCACCGGCTGAAAGCAATGAACACGCCCTCCTCTTCGCAGCTTCGTCTTCTCGTTCTTCTTCTTCTTCGGCGGTTCCCCTACGGGAAGATGACGACGGTGGTTGAACGCGAACCTATCTCGTGATGGATTCTTTGGTTGGCCAATCCCTAGGGGTATCCTGCCACAATCAGCATCAGAGGCGCTGCGGACGGGGTTGGTTGAGCTGCAAGGCGCGTGGCGCTTCCCGCCACAGCTTTCCCACGGGAAATTCAGCATCGCCCTCTAAAGTTTTCAGTTAGTCGTTTCCGTTGACGTTCAGCTTCGCGTGCCTTCGTTGTATCAGTATCTTCTTGACGTAGTTTGAATGAGTCAAGGACATAAGACGCGTTCGTAGCACTTGCTGCTGTCCCGGATTTGTAGCGTAGTGGGAAGAGCACCGCGTACCTCCCGTTGCGGCCGGAGAGTCATGGGATCGAAACCGGGCGCCGCTAACAATTTCTTTTTTTATAGTGTAGTATCGCGGAGCTGTGGGTGTAAGGAGGAGAGTTGCGCTTGCGCAGTGCGCGTGTGGACGGCGCCGCCATCAACGACGGAGGACCAGGCGAGCTTAAGAAATGCTCCGCATTTAAAAGGGAAGACGTTTTGTGGCTAAGTGTGAAGTTGGGTGGCAATACCAACTGCAAGTGATCTTGCGTTGCTCCTAACCCCATTTCTGGTTGAAATTCCCAAGTCATCCTGTATATAGGAAGTTCTAAGGGAAAGGGGGTTCAAACGCCGTGCCGGCCGCCCCAGAGGACAAATATCATTGCAAGTTCAATTGGCACCGCCAAAAACAAATGGATCATTTGGAACCAACTGCACCTCCGTTTTGTTACAATTAATGAAATTGTGTTTTCGGCAGTTCCAAATGGACTTCCAATGGCTTTTTTTTTTGGGGGGGGGGGGGGGGAGCAGGGGTGCCTATTACTTCCCCGCCGGCCGTAGATTGTCGCCACCTAATTCCCATATGGTTGCTGTGTACGCAGAAATAGCAAAAAAAATGCCGCCAAACAGCCGCGAACAAGAGCTTTAGCGATTGGAGCAAATCAGAACAATGGTTTAAAAAGCTCTATGGGCCCCCTTTTCCGGACAAAGTGGTCTCTGAATGTTTGCACACAATATCTAGTCGTCCGGCGAGTTCACACGCACAATACACTGGAAAATAATTTCACAATTCCACATTGCTGCGCCCAGGCCGCCGGTCTGTAAATCGTGTATAATGCCTTTTGACGCCATTCGAAAATTTACTATTAAGGCTGGGACGAGGCAGTGTCTGCTGCTGTGATGTAGCGTAGTTAGTTATCCCAACTTCCTCTTTCCCTTTAATCCCGCGCTTTCGATCGTCCCAATCCAACTTCATGCTCTCCTTTTCCATCGTGTTTTACTCCTGTTTGGTTCCTCTCCCGTTCCGTAACCCATTCTCACTCCTATGTTCGTATTCCCCAAGCCCTCCTACCCTCCGACGCACTGAAGTCTAAAGCTTTACCCCCTCACAATGTATTTATGCTTCTCATCTCTTCTATTCGGCCTTAGGTTGCTGTAGTTCGATTCTGGCTCTTGACTCGTTTATTTTTTTCGTTACCATGCAAAGCCTTTATGGCTTAGGCTAGTTCTCGGTGTTTCCAAGCATTGCTCCCTGCTGAATAGGTTATGCAATATTATGTTAGGTTAGGTTAGGTTAGGATAAAGGGAACGAAGTAGCCAGATGCTGCATCATTTTTTTACAAAACGCATGTGGACGCCAGCTTAGTTGAAGGCTTATACTAACTTACAGTAACTTCAGACGGTAGTCTAGGTGCAGCCGATTTGAAACCCCATATAGGAGCGACCCCGAGAGTGGTGTGAGATGCGATGAAACCATGTACACGCAGGCGTTGTATGTTGCCTCATAAATAAGCCCTTCGCTGCTGCCCTTGAAACTGTCAACCTTTCGCGTCACTAACGTCGCGACGTACCATATCGGCAGCTACAACTTTACGTGCAATGAAGGTATCAAAGAAGCGAGGGAGGCGTGCTTCGAAAGCAGTATCCCGGGGGAGGACATGATTTAAAATTGTATCAGTCCTAAAGTAAACGATCGCCAGGAAAAGCAAAACAAGGCTCACCGCGTTGATGAGATCGCCGAGATTTGACGATTCGACCGACCTGTCGCGCGCTCTCTAAATCTTCTTCTCTGTCAACCTGCGATGATGATGAGTATTTTTTACTTGACAAGTAAACTACGGAGACGATGATGAAGACGATGGTTTTGTGTGATGTCATTTTTAGAAGGATGTTCACTTTTGGACGTTAGCTAAGGAATTACGAAGCGGATCCGCCGAATCTCAAAAGCATAGAGAACAAAAAATACCGACACGCCATTATTTCCCGTAGTAGGCAAGCACACCTCATTGCGGTACTGAAAAGGGACACACATTTAGTGTGTAAAGCATGCGGAATTATTTATGTTTACATCTAAATTTATTTTTCTTAAATATTGCTTTATCCCGATTCGACATAGCACCTTTGCGTTCACCGCACCGGTACTGATACTGACACATCGGTTGGTATGCCAATTTTTTCAGTCTTCTCTGCATATATTCGATCTGTTTAGAGTTAGCTTGTCACATTTGCATATTCTGATGGTTTGTTTCTGCTATTGGTGCTACCTCTATAAAATTATTTCTGCTGGTTAGATGCTCATTCAAGCCTTGTTAAATTGCCCTATGTCGCTACCTGCCACCAATGGCGATAAAGAAAAAGCAGGCGAAGGAGAGTAGGCTTTCGCTTTGATGTCTTAAATGTAAACCGATACCCGCGACTTGAAATATGATGAAGATAATGAGTACTTTTCCGAATGGGATTCGGTTGACGACGTTAGAGATAAAATCGGAACAAGACGCCTAAGGATACCTAACATTGATGTTGAAAGGCACAGCCTGCGAAGAGACCGACGTCATAATAATTATGCGCCGAGCAGCGGCTACAGGTTGAGGACGTTAGACCTGAAAGCTTGCGGGGTGTTACAGCGAACATTGCACCAATGCATACACACATGGCCTCCTCCGTGCAATGCGCATTAACGTTTGCGCACGAGAGATATAAAATGCTGGAAACAACTAGAGGGTGTACCAAGTGTCTTAATACCTTTATCGCCAAGAGCAGCCGATACAGGCTAATAATGATTCTCTAAATATGAATTTGCCGCCCGTATCACATCTCCGCTATGCAAGTCACGGGGATACGACATCACCGTTGTTACGAACGCCTCATCTGAGGTTAGAACAGCACTCTGAGGTTAGGCCACGAGCTTGGGCCAAATGTCAAGTAAGGTAGTCCCAATAGGCCAAGCGATACCTAGGAACGCATTCCAGCATCCGGCGAACACATGATCCACCAATGTCCTCGCTACAGCCGGCGCTTACGTGGACGCCATCTCGAGGGATTTCGCCCGCCGCGGCCACATTGCTGCCCCTCCGGGCCTACGCCACCACTTAATTAGCGATTACTCCTGAGAGTCCTCTATACAAACCCACCCATGTAGCCACCATACTTACTTAGGCCACTTTCTCCTTGCACCATTTCATATATATAAATAGACCACCTATGTATATTATCGTTTTGCTCCCAACCATCAATCGATGACGGATCATTGATCATCCATCCTCGGTCAAAGAAATCCGAAGAAAGTACGTCCCTCTGTGTTCAGTTAGCGGTAGACCTTTTCGTAGTATTACTTCTGGAGTTCGTGAAAATTAAACATTCTCATAATTCCTGATTTCCTGAAGCCTCACGGTGAGTCATCGCGCTACTAACTCAGATTCACTACCTTGCAGCAGACACGAGACAGGACACACACTAAACCCAAACTTTTTTAAATAGACTGAGCTAGTTGCTGTGAAAATGTTTCCCTCTTTTATAAGCCTTGCAATGCTCAAGTCGTTGTTTTTATACTTTGGAGAACAACAGTGGTTTTGAATAAAACTCATCATAAATGACACAGATGTGAACGCTTGCATTACGCACACTGATAACACTCAAGTGCAAGAGTTTTAAAATTTTATGGCGTGGAGACGTCGAGATAAAGATAGACGGGTCCAGAACAGCTGAATCCATCAGATCTCCATTTGCAAAACGACTCCAACTCTTCCATGTGACGTTGTCACCTTTTTTTTTCTTCATGTTCAGCTATTCCTATGCGCGTGCACCGAAAACGTCTCAGATTTCCCTTGCAAGGATTTTCCTTCGGAGTCTCAGGTCAACGGGAGAAATTCGCACTGTTCGAATGTAAACTCATCGGAAATGTAAGCTTTATAAAGCAGCCAAATCCTTCCCTGAGTACCTCGGGTGGAAAAACCTGAACGCTCCTCGTCAGCTAAACGCGCCCGTTGTAGAAATACGTGTTCTGTCGCTGAACTTTTGGAATGGCCAAGAAAGAGGAAGAAATAAAAAAGCACAGAATCTAGTTAGGATTGACAACGTGTGCATTAGTGAACTCTCCCTTTGAAGCCCATTTTCCTAACGCATTACTTCGGACACTGAAGTTGGGAACGAACCTTTGGTGGTGTTCTTATGGTATTTCCTTTTTTGCAGAAAAGGTCCTGTGAGGGTACGAAATCCCCCCTGTTTTTGTGAAGAAGAAACTCGCAGAGTAAGAACAGCTGGGTTCCTTTTTCACACGCTTGAGAAATCAGGGCGCACCTAATGCCGCAAGCTGTTTCGAATACTGCGGGGACAAACTTTGCCAGCATAGCCGCTTGCTGAAAAAACTACAATTTTTATACATTTCATTGAAAGAACATGACAATTTCGGGACATTATGAAGACATACATTGTGATTCAGAACAGCAACGACTCCTAAATAACCGTCTGTCCCAGTTTCAGGGAAACACGTACAAATTTTAATGCGAACGCACAAAAGGAATACTGACACTAAATTTTCCACTTAGAAAAAACAGCGCCAAAAAACGATACGACAGGGAGTAAAGATAAACACTGTCTTTACTCACTGTCGTATCGTTTTTTGGCGCTGCTTTTTTTTTGGCATCATGCACAAATTAGACCGTCTCAGTTCACTAAATTTTCATTTTACATTTTCTTCTCTGCAATGGGTGCCTTTAAGCCCAGTAATCATAGAATGGCACCTTAAATGGTCGATCGCAGCTTAAATCATTATTTACTGCCTCGTTTATTCGCGTCAATTTTGGTTTCGACGAAACGAACACTACGGCAGTGCTCCTGACAGAAAGGCGAGTGTGACGTCAAGGTTCGCGTCGCAACACGGCCGGTCTCAACGGTCGTGCAGGAAAGTGCGAGCGAGTGCATCGAACGGCGGTGGCCGCACGCGCCCGGGCAGCATTACGAGAGTCTCAAAACTATGACGTTTTGCTCAAGGCGGAGCAGAGAACGCCAACAGCAAGCCTTGTCTACCTCACGTAAGCCCTGACGTCAGCTGTTTTGGGAGCAGCGCTCAACGCGTTATGCTTATGGCCATTTCCAAAGTACATACGTTCTGAGCTTTCTTGTGCGTGTAAACAATAAAATTGATTTAAGATATGTTACTCTGAACGGTTACGGTTGAACTTCCTGGCAGGTACCTCCACGCGCACAGGAGTCTTTTTACATAATTATATCAGCTTTCAAATTGTATGTCAGTGTTCCGTTAAAGGCCTCAGCATTAGGCATCAGCGTGACCTAAGGATTATCTGAAAAGTGGCCGACAGTGCTAGCACTATAAATCGAACATGAAAGATAATTAAAGAGGAGGCCTGGAATTCGAACCCGGGTTCTACAAAGTACCAGTTTAACACACATTCCCAGCACCAAGGCCGAGCTATTGATGGCACCGCTATTTTTATGCGTTATATGTTATTGTTATTTTAAAACCACCGGCCATGTTTTGAACGTGTAAGCCCCAAAAGTACTAAACTCCGCCGGCATTCGATCTCGCCACCTCGCGTCTACTGGCGCAACGTGAAATTCCAGAAAAATAGTGGGACACTGTCATCGCATTCATGTGGTAATGCCTCACAGCCATTCCACTTCGCCTTAGTGCACATAGGCCAAATAGCATAACAATGTCGCAAGGTAGACCTTTTATAATATCTACGGACATGCCGGAGAGTGGGTACAGTGAGCGGGATGTATTTTTATAGACCTCCCCAGAGGGTCCCCAAAACGATGTCGTCCAAGCACCCAATTAAGGCCTATTTTATGGCCTCAAGTTACCCACAGAAGAGACAATTAGTGGCCCAGGGTACAAACAATCTTGTTTTTCTCGTCAGAGGTTTACGTAGGCGTGTTTTGGTGTTTTGGCTTAAGCGAACAAGAAGTGGACCAGTTGCTTATGAACCACTCCGCACCTCGCCCTCTATGCTGGCGGAGCTTACTACTACCGGCACTTCTTCAATCTCCTGGAAGTTTTACGGCACAAATTTACACGGACTCAACGGGCGCCATACGGGATTTTCGACGTCTAGCCTCCAAGTGTTCTGTCTCAAGAGACATTCGTAGCCTGCAGGACACGTACTCCTGCCCTCTCCGACTGTCGTAGATACGGCGTAATACTATCACCGCTCATATTGCGGCGGATAGTTCCTGTCACTTTAAGTCAGTTTCACGACCCCTGCCCTTGCTGACAAGTAACCCACATGACCAACTTCTCCATCTAAAGGAAGACCTGCGTCCCGCCACACGCGCTCTCATCCCACCATGTGGAACAGACCTTCCCAGTGGGCTCGCCCGCTGGGATGAGGTCCTGCTGCGTAGACTACGAGTTGGGGTGGCCCTCTCTCCTGCTGTAACCCGGGCATGGCCAACGTGATACCATGCACCGTTCACCACGAACTGTCCCTTCTGTACGGCTCCTGCCGAAGACGTCGACACCAACTACCTGCTATGGACGTGACCTTCCTTGACTCCAGCGAGATCCCGACACCGCGGCACAGGCCTGCATCCTGGGAGACCCCCTGATCTTCAGAGATGGCTGTGGGGGCCCCACCGCCACTGTCTTCTGGACTTTCCCGGGAAACGGGTGCCCACTTATACCTGTAGAACCTTATGCCAAAGGGCATGCTATCGCATTCAAAAGAAAGGGGACCCAGTGAAAGCGTCATGGCCATCTGCAAAGAAATGTGTCTGAGGCAGGTATTTTGGCCCACAGGACCAATTCAAGCATGCTAATTACAGAATTAGCTAGGCACGTTTACCATAAAAGCGAATATATGGTGCTTACACGGGCGAAGAAGAAGGAACCAAGGCAGAAGAGAACAATTCCTCTCCAAGGGGCTGGGGGAGATCATAAAGGATAGACAGAACAAATTCAAAGTTGAGAAAAGCGACGCCAACGAAAAAACAGCCAAGATTGCTATTAGGGGACGCAGCCTCACCTGTGGGGGCCTACAGCCGTGTATAGCTGGGAAACCCGTAAGGGGCTGGGGCTGTTGGCGTCTCCTGTTGTCGTCGTCGTAGTAATCGTCGTTTCATGTAGTCACGGTAATGAAACACTGGGGCACTCGTTTACGCCTCGTGCCAGAACGTAACGCATACTAAAAAAACACCGGGACACTCGTTTACACCTCGCGCTGAAGCGCTTCGAAATGCGTACTAAAAAAACATGGACACTATTTAACGTCTAGCCTTAGACAACTTCGTGCTTCAAAGACAAGAGACTTTTACAGCAAAGCTGTATACCTCTACCCCCGACGGTTTCACCTTCGTTGGCAAAAACGTCAAGGCGCCAAGAATAGATTACACTTCGTCCTTCACAAGGTTTCACGTTAGTGGAGATGGCCCGGGATTTTTTACGGTCGAAACCCCTTAGGGGCTGGGTTGGTGGTGGTGGCCCGAAAAATTGCGCATACCCACTTAGGAGGATTGGCCAAGGGGTTGGGGCTGTTGGCGCCTCCTGTCGTCGTCGTTGTCGTCGTTGTAATCGTCATCGCAATCGTCGTTCCATGTAGTCCCGGTAATAAAATATCGGGACACTCGTTTACGCCTCCCGCTAGCAAGCTTCGTGATTAAAAAAAATAGACTTTAACAGCAAAGCTGTATACCTCTACCGCTTAACGGTTTCACCTCCGTAGGCAAAAACGCCAAGGCGCCAATAATACACTTACACACTGCATTGCTCGCCCCTCCCCAGGTTTCACGCTCGTGGAGATGACCCGGAATTTTATTTGAGGATGGTAATTGCGGAAGTAGCAATTGTTGATGGAAAGCGCGTATAGGTGGGGTTAACCACCGCCACTAGCTAACCATTGATAAATTCTAAATACTTATCAACATCGCCCAGCAAATTAAACTAGTCATTTGATTTTCATTTTTTTTTCTTTTATTTGTCAAATTTCCCATAACTTCGGTCCAAGGGAAGCCTTGCAGTCCATGGTGCAATGATGAATGTACGAGGGACTACCGTCGAAGTAAAGCAGCGTGGAAAAAATTGCGGTATAATCAGTGTCCAAGTAATTGGAGCAACTTTAAGTATTTTCCGGCAGTGTTTAAACGCACAGTTTCACGGGCAAAAGAGATGTACAACACAAACCGATTCTCTATTCTCTCAGAAGGTTGTAATAGGCGGGCGCTCTTCAGCTTCTTGCGAATAAGGAAAAACGGCGTTACTGCATGAAACCTTGACTCCTTCATTCATACGCCAACTGCCTTAAAAATTCTTCTGGAAAAATTGGCTTTAGGACTGCAGGCTCGGTTCACAACCCAATATTCCGTACTGGCCCGCCAGGTGAATGACTCTCCTTTACTGAGCTCGGCTGTAAATCTTGAGGAGGTTACAAGGGGTGAGTTATATGACGTGTTGCAGCGTGTACCTGATGCAGCACCAGGCCCAGATGGAATTAGAATTCCAATGATAAAGGTGTTGTTCAGTGAGTCACCCGAAGACCTCCTGCATATTGTCAACCACTCTTTGTGTGCCACCTGGATCCCTTTGGATTGGCGGCTGTCTAAAATTATCCCCTTGCCTAAGAAACCCGGATTAGGATATGCACTGGATAACATAAGACCGATAAGCTTAACGTCGAACCTTGTCAAAATTATTGAAATAATTTTATTGGCCAGAATTGAGAAGTTTTTAACCAGTTCTAACATATTGAGCCCTCGGCAGGTGGGATTTAGGCCAGGCTCTTCGATATGGTCGGCGCACATAGACCTAGAGAGCCGCCTTCATCTGGCTCGACGTTCTAAAGAGGTCGCTGCACTGGTGACATTGGATGGGGCCAAAGCGTACGATTGCGTTGAACGTGGCATACTTTTAGAAAAGATGGTGCTGTATTGAATGGGCCAAGGATTGGCGTGAAGTCACGAGTCAGTGGCCAGTGCGTGCTCAAGTAACGTTGCTTTATGCATGACATGAAAGAAGCAGGAGTTAGGGCACGAAAGCAACTACGCGAGACGAAAGATATCAGCGTTAAAAAAGGCAAGGGGCTAACGGAAATGTCCGCAATAAAGAAACTAAACGTCCTACGGGGTTTTGTCGCAGCCCCTCGAGGTGTTGAAGTCCCGATGCGCGCGGAGTCGACGAGGACGTCACGGCGAGGCTGGCTCGATGACCGGTTCTAGGCCTCGTCGTGACCAGGCGCGGGACGTCGGGCAGACATCGTCGACCTTTCCGATGTGTCACGGCTCGAGGGCGTAGCAGCGGGTGTGAGCGGAAGGTTCCACCTCCAGGTGAATCTGGACCCGCGCTCTCTCGCCCAGCGCGTCACCAGCTCCAGGAACGGCCAACCCACGGGTTGTCGGGATCAGCGGCGGACGGCTCTCGGGAACAGCAGCGGTTGCTCTCCGGGTCTTCCCCGAAACGATCACAGGGCCGCGCTCTCAAGACCAGCGCGTCACAGGCGTCCCGTGATCACCGGCCTGGTTCGATTTTTCTGCACGCACTGGTTGCCGCTGCGCGCTCGGTCTCCTCTTCCTCTTCGTCCACGGGCACTTCATGACAATGACCCCGGGTCTAAGAAAGTTGTTGGGGAGCAACAAATATTCTCAAAGTTAAAAAGGCAGGGTGGAGTTGGAAGAAGTTCGCAGTACCGGTGGAAACGTTCTTGCGCACAGTCCACAAGAGCACAGTCAGAGCTACCGGCACACTTCACCGCACAGCACTCGCACGAAGGGTATAGAAAAATACACTGAACAAATGTAGGGCCACAATTACGCGTTAAAAACCACTGAATAGCACACACTATGTACAAAAGAGAGGGGGACGGCCGAGGATTAAACTCCACTCGTGGAGTCAGCCCCTGGATTGTCGATGCCCTGGTATTCGTCAGAGGTTTCGTGCGGGCGACCCTGTGACTGGCTATCGATGACTCTGGTGCAGCCGATCGCTTCATCGCCGCGCCGACGGTGTCGCTTGCGGTCAGGTCGCTGCCCTTGAGTTGATGAAGCATTGGGTTCTGCTGGGATGGTCTTGCCTTCTCCTTTGACTGCTCTGCGGAAGTTCGGTTTTCGGGCCGCATTTAAGTCTTTCAGGCTCGTCGACCGGTGGCCGGGCAAACTTTTATGAAACGGCAGCGACTGAGTGGATACCTTGTCGAACGCGGATTCACAGTGTAGTCGTCGGACCGTTGACTTCGTAAATGTTTCATTGCCCATGCGCGATGGCGGTTTGCTTTTGAACGCTTCTGGGTCTGGAGCGTCTTTGTCTTGGGTACAGCAAGTTAGCATGCCCCCTGCTGGTGCCCAAGATCCCGTCTTTCTTTTCTGTATATTATGCCGACAGGTTCCGCACGTTCTGACAAAATGCAGTACGTCTCGACGCAGGTCTGGCCAGAAACACTCTTGCAAAACGCGGTGGGTCGTCCTTCGAACACCTTGGTGCCCCACCATGGTGCTCTCATGGGCTACTCGAAGGATCGGTTCCCGCAGTTTCTTTGGAACGACCAGTTTTTTATACGTTGGGCCTGTGGCAAGCTGGTACTGACGGTACAACACGTTGTCTGATATTACAAACGAGTACATTTGTCCTTTCCCAGATGTAAAAGCCTTTCCCAACTTCCGGAAACAGCATCGAAGGGTCGGGTCTCGTAATTGTTCTTGAGTCAACTCTTCTCTGGGGATATCATCGCAGGTGATTCGAGGCCCAGTTAAACACTCATTCTCGGCCTTGCTTGTATTGGCGATAGCCAAACCCAAACGATCGGTGGGCAGCTGGGTGGCTGCTGTGGCCACTACCACACATGGGCCACGTTTTCCTTTGAGCTGCCAGTCGGGATCCGGTTCATGAGGCTCCCTCACGCCTTGAATATTCCCGAGCACGATATCATAGATCAGTTGATCTACGCAAGCGGCGGTAACCGCGCCCACAGAGTGCGGCGTTTCGACGTAGACGTTGGCTTCCGGGAACTTCTTAACTGTTCCGTCCAAGAGCAGTACTCGGGTGGTTCTTCCCGTCAACTGGTTTCCTGCGACCAAGTCTCGTCGGACAAGAACGGTATTGCTACCAGTGTCCCGCAAAACGGTGACGGGCTTTACGGATAGTCTTCTTCGACTACCGGCATTCCTTTCCCTAGGCAAGAATGTTCCTTTACGATGCCACACGAATACTTGATAGCAGGATTCTCATCGTGCGTGTCGTCGAGCTTGACGCACTGCTGTTGAGCTTCCCGGGGCTCAGTGAGGGCACAAGCAGCAACCTGCTCTGTTCCCCTTAATCCATGTCCGCAGTGCTCAGTTTTATGCCCGTGGCGACCACAAGTATCGCATCTTGCCGGTTCTTTCATGGAGTAACGGCACTCTTGTGCACGGTGTCCTGGGCAGTTGCACACAAAGCATTTCGGTGGCGCTTGCTTCCGCGAGTCGATTACGACTTCCGTTGTATCGCGGTCGTCTTCGGACACCTTTCCACGGTTCGAGAGGTTTTGCGCCTCTAGGAAACGATCTGTAGCCTCGGCCAGGTTGTTCAGCGTCTTACACTCGCTCCTTCAGGAAGATGACGAGCTTGGGATGGCAGCAGCGTATGAATTCCTCGCCGATCATTTGATCACGAAGAGCCTCGAATGTTTTTTGCACATTCGCCATCTCGATCCAGTGATCAAAATAACCGGTAAGCCTTGCCGCTAGTTCTTTCCCTGTTTCGCCATCCTCAGCCCTCGCCTTCCTGAACTTTTCTTGGTAACCTTGGGCTGTGAACCGAAACCGCTGCAGCAACGCCCGTTCGACCTTGACGTAATCAAGGGACTCTTCGACGGTCATACGGCCTATGATAGTGAGAGCTTCACCGCTCAAGCACATGCTTACAGCCAGGGCCCATTTGTCCTGAGGCCACTGCTGTCCAGTTGCCACGCGCTCAAACCTTTGCAGGTACGCGTGCAGGTCGTCGCGTTTCTCATCGAATAGAGGAAGAAGTTTCTGCGGGTTAATCGCGGGCGGAATTGCAACAACTTCCCTCCCGCGGCGACATTTGGTTGGCTGGTACCACCACCCTCTTGGATTCGGATCCTTAGCAGTAGCAACTCCTTCTCCCTTTGTGCAGCATCTTTCGCTCTTTCCGCAGCTTCTTTCGCTCTTTCAGCTGTTTCTGGGTTGGCTTCCCTCTCGGCGGCTCTAGCGGCGCGTTGCTCAGCCCGTTCGCTCTCTATCCACGCCCTAAGCTCTTGTCCCGAGAGTCCCAGCTGAGTCCCCATTGCCATTAACTTCTCAAGATACATGCTGTTGCAGCTAACGTTACAGGCACAATGGTGGCTCACTGACTCCTTTCAGCGGATGTTAAGAAATCCTGGCAGGCTCGCCAATTTTTGTAATGAATGGGCCAAGGATTGGCGTGAAAGTCACGAGTCAGTGGCCAGTGCGTACGCAAGTAACGTTGCTTTATGCATGACATGAAAGAAGCAGGAGTTAGGGCACGAAAGCAACTACGCGAGACGAAAGATATCAGCGTTAAAAAAGGCAAGGGGCTAACGGAAATGCCCGCAATAAAAAAAGTAAACGTTCTACGGGGTTTTGTCGCAGCCCCTCGAGGTGTTGAAGTCCCGATGCGCGCGGAGTCGGCGAGGACGTCACGGCGAGGCTGGCTCGATGACCGGTTCTAGGCCTAGTCGTAACCAGGCGCGGGACGTCGGGCAGGCATCGTCGACCTTTCCGATGTGTCACGGCTCGAGGGCGTAGCAGCGGGTGTGAGCGGAGGGTTCCACCTCCAGGTGAATCCGGACCCGCGCTCTCTCGCCCAACGCGTCACCAGCTCCAGGAACGGCCAACCCACGGGTTGTCGGGATCAGCGGCGGACGGCTCTCGGGAACAGCAGCGGTTGCTCTCCGGGTCTTCCCCGAAACGATCACAGGGCCGCGCTCTCAAGCCCAGCGCGTCACAGGCGTCCCCTGATCACCGGCCTGGTTCGATTTCTCTGCACGCACTCGTTGCCGCTGCGCGCTCGGTCTCCTCTTCCTCTTCGTCCACGGGCACTTCATGACAGGTGCGCTTATCTTTCCCGGTATATATTATTTCCTGGGTCAGGTTGCTTTTCATCATCATCATCATCACCAGCCTGTCTACGCCCACTGCAGGGCAAAGGCCTCTCCCATTATTCTCCAATTACCTCGGTCCTGTGCCAACTGTGACCAATTTATCCCCGCAAACTTCTTGATCTCATCTGCCCATCTAACTTTCTGCCGCCCCCTGCAGCGCTTGCCTTCTCTAGGGATCCACTCTGTTGCCCTTAATGACCAGCGGTTATCTTGCCTTCGCATTACATGCCCTGCCCAAGTCCATTTCTTCTTCTTAATTTCTACTAATATGTCTTTAACACCAGTTTGCTCCCTGACCCACTCCGCTCTCTTCTTGTCCCTTAATGTTACACCTATCATTTTCCGCTCCATTGCCCGCTGAGGCGTTCTCAATTTAAGTTGAACCCTCTTCGTGAGCCTCCAAGTTTCTGCCCCGTAGGTGAGTACCGGTAAGATGCAGCTGTCATACACTTTCTTCTTCAACGACAATGGTAGGCTGCTATTCATTATCTGATAATGTCTGCCATATGCACCCCACCCCATTCTGATCCTTCTAATTATCTCTGCCTCATGGTTGGGATCTGGGGTCACAACTTGGCCTAAGTATATATATTCGCTTACCACTTCCACTGCCTCGCCATCTATCGCAAACTGCTGTGCTGTCCCGAGGTTATTGATCAGTACTTTAGTTTTCTGCATATTAATTTTCAGGCCCACGGTTCTACTCTGTTCGCCCAGTGCGGAAAGCATGCTTTGCAATTCGTCCCCCGAGTTACTTAGCAAGGCAACGTCATCAGCAAATCTGAGGTTGCTGAGGTATTCTCCATTAACCCTTACTCCCACCTGTTCCCAATCCAACGTTCTGAATACTTCTTGTAAGCATGCTGTGAATAACATTGGAGAGATTGTGTCTCCTTGTCTAACACCCTTCCTTATAGGTATTTTACTGCTCTCCTTATGGAGGATGATGGTAGCTGTAGACCCATTATAGATATCCTCTAGTATTCTTACATAATGCTCATCTACCCCCTGGTTCCGTAATGCCTGAATGACTGGTAGGGTTTCGACCGAGTCAAATGCTTTCTCATAATCTATGAAGGCTATATATAGGGGTTGAGTATACTCAGCGCACTTCTCTATCACCTGATTGATCGTGTGAATATGGTCCATTGTTGAATAACCTTTACGGAACCCTGCTTGTTCTTTAGGTTGACTGAAATCTAAGGTTGCAGAGATTCGGTTAGCGATTACCTTGGTAAATACCTTGTAGACGACTGACAGTAAGCTGATCGGCCTGTAGTTTTTCAAGTCCTTCATGTCGCCTTTCTTATGGATTAGGATGATGTTCGCGTTCTTCCAAGATTCCGGTACCATTGCGGTCATTAGGCATTGCGTATACAGGTTTGCCAGTTTTTCAAGTACAATTTCTCCGCCATCCTTCAAGAGGTCTGCTGTTATCTGATCCTCACCAGGTGCTTTGCCCCCTTTCATTTCTTTCAAAGCCTTCCTTACTTCTTCGGTCGTTACTGGTGGGATGTCTATCTCCTCTGAACTACTGTCTTGTTCGGCATTATCCTGTATGTCCCGGCTACTGTACAGATCCCTATAGAACTCCTCGGCCACTGTGACTATTTTATCCCTATTTGTGATGACATTGCCTTGCTTATCCTTAGGTGCATACATCTGATTTTTCCCCACGCCAAGACGTCTCTTTACTGCTTTCAGGCTACCTCCGTTCTTTACAGCGTATTCGATCCTCTCCATATTATACTTCCGTATGTCAGCTGTCTTGCGCTTATTGATTAACTTCGAGAGCTCTGCTAGTTCTATTCTGTCAGCTGCGGTAGAGATTCTCATGGTTTGCCGTTTCCTGATTAGATCTTTCGTCTCCTGTGAAAGTTTACCAGTATCCTGTCTAGCCATAGTGCCCCCGACTTCTACTGCACACTCCGTGAGAATGCGTGTAAGGTTGTCGCTGGCTTCTTGTGTCGTAAGCTCGGCTTCCTCGTTAAGGGCGGAATATCGGTTCTGCAGCGCGATCCTGAATTCTTCTACTTTACGTCTTACTGTTTGCTCATTTATCGGCTTCTTTCGTACTAGCTTGTTGCGGTCCCTCCTCAACTCTAGCCTAATTCGAGATCTTACCATACGGTGGTCACTACACCTTACCCTTCCAAGCACTTCCACATCCTGCACGACGCCAGGGTTATCGCATAATATGAAGTCTATTTCATTTTTGTGCTCCCCATTCGGGCTCCTCCAGGTCCACTTCCGACTCTCCCGTTTACAGAAGAAGGTATGCATTATGCGTAGGTTATTCCGTTCTGCAAACTCAACTAGTAGGTCCCCCCTGCTATTTCTACAGCCCAGACCATAGTTCCCAACTGCCTTGTCTCCAGCCTGATTCTTGCCTACTTTAGCATTGAAGTCCCCCATAACTACAGTATACTGCGTTTTTACTTTAGCCATTGCTGATTCCACATCTTCATAGAGGCGTTCCACTACTTGGTCGTCTAGGCTGGATGTGGGCGCGTAGCCCTGCACCACCTTGAGCTTGTACCTCTTATTGAGCCTAATTACAAGAGCTGCTACCCTTTCGTTAATGCTGTAGTATTCGTCTATGTTGCCAGCTATGCTTTTATTGACTAGAAATCCGACTCCCAGTTCTCTTCTGTCCTCTAGACCACGGTAACACAAGACGTGTCCATTTTTCAGCACCGTAAATGCTTCGCCTGCCCTCCTAACCTCGCTAAGCCCTATTACATCCCATTTAATGCCCTCTAATTCCTCGAACAACACCTCGAGACTTGCTTCGCTAGATAAGGTTCGCGCGTTAAACGTTGCCAGGTTCAGATTCCATTGGCGTCCTGTCCGGATCCAGTGATTCGTAGCACCCTCTGCTGCGTCACAGGTCTGACCGCCGCCGTGGTCAGTTGCTTCGCAGCCGCTGGGGACTGAGGGCCGAGGGTTAGTTGGCGTATTCATGGGAGGTTGTGGCCGTTACTACACCAGGGTGGCCAATCCTGCTCTGGTGAGGGAGTGCATTACCGGCAATGGTCGCCGGGGTCAGGCCGCACCCCAAGCCCCTTTGTGCAATTCCATCAATGCGCGGATTTTTTTTTTTAATCCGGTGGGAATTGTCCGGCACCGGGATTCGAACCACGGGCCTTCTGCACGCGAGGCGGGTGTTCTACCTTTACGCCATCGCTGCATCTAGGTTGCTGCATCTAGGTTGCTTTTAACAGCCCGCAAATTCTTTATTGCCCAGCACGGAGTCACCTCCTCGAGTTACAGTCAATCGCGAGGTCTACCACAAGTATCCGTCCTGTCTCCGGTGTTATTTAAGTGTTCCTGAGCGAGGTGCCCGTTATTGTGGGAATTCAATCATATTTGTATGCTGATGATTTATGCTTTTTTGCATCGTCAAGGAATATACATTCTTTGCACCAGTCCCTGCAGCTGTACCTCTCGATCTTAGGATCGTGGCTAGATGGGCTCTGCCTATCCTTAAATGTCGGAGTGACCTCCTGGCATTCCCGGTTCAAGACCCTGTTTCCATTTGTGTGACATACCGACAGAAAATAATTCCACAAATTACATCCCTGAAATATCTAGGAGTGATATATGAGAGCAATCTAAATTGGCGTCCTCATATTGATTATACTGCGGCCAAAGCGGGGAGGGCGGTTTCACTGTTAAAAAGATTTTGCAACAAGAAGTCGGGTAAGCGTAGAGACATTCTCCTCATGCTCTACCACCTATACGTTCGACCTATTCTAGAATTCGGATCCATCCTTTTTTGAAGTCATCCGTTTTATAAGCTACGTCCATTGATTACACTAGAACGACAAGCTTTGCGCTTGTGTTTGGATTCGGGTATTGTACTGGGAGGCTCGCATCCTTCCCCTGATTCCCCGATTCAAAGTGTTGATAGTAGAGGCATACCTTCGTGTAATGGAATTGCCTATTTCAAGGTCGCAAATGGTCTTCGTTCACTCCCCATCGCCTTTTTTCGCTCAGCCATGGCCCAGGTACAAACGCCCGCAGGTGGTGTTTGTACAGTCTCTATTAGCCCCATTAAACGTCAACATTCTCTCGATTCCTTCCTTTGAACCTCGAAATGCGATGGTGGAAATTGATTTTGATAATATTTTCCCCTCCAATTCCAAATATTTGCCGGAGAAGACTATATCTGGTCTTCTAATCACCCATTTAGAGAAGTTTCCAACCCATGTGGTTGTAGCCACAGATGCGTCTGTTCAGGAAAGAAAGGCTGGTATTGGTACCTTTTCACCTGCACTTGACTGGGCATTTTCTTTGCGGCTACCCAATTTCACAACAATATTCTTGGCAGAATTTTTGGCGATTGCCCTTTCCATTAAAAAACTCAATGAAGACAATTCGAAAGTGAATATTGTGACGGACTCGCTTTCAGCCTGCTCCACCCTATCTAATCCAAGATTTACACCTCTACGCCGAACGCTCTCTATGCTCCTGCCAGCCTATGTAGAAGACATCCGCCTGGTCTGGGTTCCAGGACACAGGTGTATCCACCTTAATGAAACCGCTGATTATCTGACAGGTGTGGCATTGAATGGACCGCTGGTTGATGCTGTGCCCCCCATAGCCCAAGTTGTTGCATCCCAGTTTCGCAGGTATAGCTCGCTGGACAGCCTGCACCCAGACAGTATCTCTGGATGCCCCGAAATTGAGCGCCTCCGGTATGCGTGGAAGAGTGATGTTGTGCAGTCGTGATTGTGCGAGGTCACATTGACCAGCTTTCGCTGCCGTGTGCACAATTTGAATTTCTACCTTCACCGTGCACGCATAGCGCTTCGGCCCAATGCGAGTTTTGTCAAGAGGAGGAGACAATCGAACATTTCCTGCTGTCTTGCCGGCGGTTCTCCTCTATCCGAAATCGATTCCTGTAGGTTCCCCTGCGGCGCCTGGGTCTTTCCTTGTCTGTATTGAATTTACTGTCATTTGGGGCATCGGGTTTAGGTTTCTGCCACGGGGATGCTTGTCACACCCTTCACGCTTTCATTTCAGAATCCGGTCGCCAACCCTGTTAAAAGACACTTCGTACTTTCTTTCTCTGGTACGAGTAGTATCTGTTTTTACTTCAGTATGTCAAAATTGCCAACATCACTTCCCTCACACTCCACAGCTCTATTTTACCTTTAGTTTCAATTCTTGACCAGTTTCCCCAATCTGACTTTGCCAATCCCCCAGAGTGGGTACGCGCCACTGATTTTTGGTTCCAACCAACCAACCAATACAAAGGATCATCAGACTGTTTAGACCCGTAGCCAATGGCTAGTCCTGGCTCCAAATAAATCACGCAGTGATGCAGACTTTCTGTACAGAAAATTAAAAAAAACTAACACTCCAGAACACAGACTGTTGTACAACACTAGTACAAGCATTTTGTTAACATGCAATCTTTATGCCCAGCAATAAACTTTATAATCGCGATAGCTGAAAAAGGTTCACCAACACAGGCAAATCACTAAAATGGACATAATATCATCAAAAACAACTAACGAACATTTATGTAGCCAAACAATACCAAAACCGGTATTTCGAAATACAATAAAAATACAAACATTCAATGCTAGGCCAGAACAACTTTAACAATACAGAACAGCAGCACAGTTTTCAAAGATAGCACAACCCAAACAAGCATCCAGCACGTATGGTATTTCTGTGACCACTAAACAACACGCCCGGAAAAAAATTGCAAAGTTAACTCGAATCATTCAAGCTTAGATAAAACATTTTTATGGGTGTGTTAAAATTTTGGACTTTCTTTATTTCAGGTGGCAAGCTGTTTCATATTTTTGCTCCTATAAACGGCAACTGACTATCTCCGTACGCGTTGTTTGTGGGGGGCAGATTGAAATTACCAGACACAGCATTCCTTGTGGGCCGAGAAGTAGTGTAAAACAAGGATGCATTGAAAGGGATGCATTGATGCTATTCACACAGCTGGCGGTCTTTGCTTGACGCAATGCATGAAATGGTAATATTTGCATATCGTTAAACAGTGGTTTACTCGGATGATCATGCTTAAAGTATGTTATTATTTTTCGAGGTCGTTTCTGTAATTTCAGAATAGGTTCTAGGTAACTCTTATAAGTCCATCGCCAAGATTCAATGCAAGTGGATGAATGTGATTCAATGTGAGAGTGGATGACTGTGAAGTATAATGTTCGTAAAATGTCTCTATCGAAGTAGTCACGGGCCTGCAGCATAGCATAACATCCGGACGCCAACCTAGTACAAACTTCCGTTACATGGTTTTGCTAGTTTAAGTGGTTATCGAAATAAACGCCAAGGTACTTGTAAGAGGTTGCTTGAAGAAGAGAATGGTCGTTGGTAGCTATTATGATAGAGGTAACGTTTACGGTCTTGTTATGAGAAAGAAAAATTGTATATTTGGTTTTATTAGTATTAATTGTTAGTTTGTTGGCACAAAACCCTCTTGAAATTTTTAATAACTCTCAGTTTGTTTTACATTCAATTTTTTCGATATTGTTACCTGTAATAATTATTGCTGTGTCATCAGCGTACATCAACATGCCCGAGCAATGAAAGGATAAAGGCAGATCGTTTATATACAAAGAAAAGAATAAGGGAACAAAGACGGATCCCTGTGTACCTCCAGCTTGCATAGGCTGCGGGGAAGAACATACATTATTAATGCAAAGTATCTGGTACCGGTCATGAAAATATATTGAGAATAGGTCAAAAGATGTACCTCTAAAACCGTAGTGCTTCAATTTGCCTAATAGAATGGAGTGATCTACGGTGTCGAATGCTTTTTTTAAGTCTACGTACACGACAGCCACCAGACTGTTATTGTTTAGGGCAGGGTTAATTGCTTGTGTTAAAGAAAGCACCGCAGTTAATGTTGAGTACTGGGAACGAAAACCGTGCTGTTGTGGGCAAATTACGTGATATTTATCTAGGAATTTATGCATTCGGGCTACAAGAATTTTCTCATATAGATTGTTAAGGACGCTTAGCACGGATATTGGCCGATAACTAGATGGGTCAGCTTGGTCTCCGTCTGGGTAGATTGGTGCGACCTTAGCTTTTTTTAAAAGGCATAGGTACGTAGAAGCGTGCAAAGAATGATTTGAAATGTAACATAAGATAGGGCACAGGATATCTATGTTTTCTTTCAGCAATCTCGCCGTGATGCGGTCTGGTCCAGCAGCCTTATTCGTAGACATGTTTAATACAACAGATTCAATATCATTGGATGCAATGCCATACATATAGAAAGTGTTGGTTAAAGGGTGGCCTTGAAAGGGGTACTCCGTCGAATTTTCAAATTTTGCTGCCAAGGGAGGGCCGACGCTCGTGAAATATAGAATTAAGCTGTCAACAATACTTCTTTCTATGAATTCGGGCAGAACGTGCTGTTTTGGGCTGTTGCCAGTAACTTCTTTAACTATTTCCCATATTTTTTAGTGTTACCATTTGAGTGTTGTATGAGACGGCTATAATATTCTATTTTGCGTATTCTAATACCTGCCACTGATTTATTACGCATCATTTTATAATTACTTAGGGAGTACCTTTTGTGTTTATTCTTCTTCCATTTATGTTACCAGTAGTCTTTTTGTTTTAGGGTGGAGAGGATGTAATCAGTCACCCATGGGCACAGTAATTCCTGGTACGACCTAGTAGATATAGTTTTGCTGCTCTTGGCAATGACGCTAGTGAGATTGTCAATCAAGTTACAGAATTGGACGTTAACGTCGTCGTCGTATATTAAATTAGGGTCTAATGACAGAAGCTTGTTTCGTGCTAAAGCATAGTCTACTGTAGTTGAAGGTGCTGTTTTCTGTGGCTTTGGTTAGATCATGTCATTTCTAGTCAAAGAAGATAGGAAGGTGATCAGAAATGGGCACATCATGCAGGTCAGCTTTGGAATGTGAGGATACATGTGTTAAAATATGGTCAATTAATGGTCCAGATTCAGCCCTGTGTCGCGTAGGAACGGTAATAAGGTTCAAGTAATTATAGGACTCTAACAGATATGTGTATTCTTGATAAGTTGTAATAAAGGTATTAATGTTGATATCACCAACGATAACTACTTGGTTGCTGTGATTCGCTAAGTAAACAAAGATAGCTTCAAGTTTATCTAAGGAGGCAGCTATGGGTGAGTTGTGAGGCAGATAAAGCCCGCCAACAACACGAGAACAGTCGAGTCTTATAAGTAAAGATTCAATTCTTCGGAAACTGAATGTGATCGGCGATAGCTTGGAGTACGTGTGACCATTTTGAACAAAGTGGGCCGATCCCCCTCTCCTTCATCTGGAAAGCCGTGGATTTGACACGGCAGCGTATCCGGGAATCGCAATGTTCTCGCCTTTTTTTACCCAGGTCTCAGATGTAGCAATAATATCAAGAGAAGTAGTGTGCTGCGACAGACAGGCAATCAGCAAGTTGGCGTTTTTATTTAGGCTACTAATGTTGCTGTGAAATATCGATATACTATTTTTTGGCTTGTGGTTGTCATGCGCAGTTTGTCGAACCGCCATATGGCCGAGGTACTTTTAGGAGTTGTTAAGTGCTGACGATCACACAATTTAGGACAGGTCATCTTCACATGTAACGTGCACAACTTTCAAGTTTTCCGATTTCCCCATTAATACTTTGTCGTATGCAAACCAGGCGATTTTCTAGTTCTTTTCTTTTTTAGCCTGAATGCTCGTACCGAGCAAGACCTTATTTTCGGGGCATATGTGGGCATTCACATAAACTGCCTCAGTTCCTTGGAACCCGAAGGACGCTGCGTTCAGCCTGCTTTCCTTGGTCGCTTTCAGAATGCTGTCTCGAACCTGCTTCGCAACAAACTTCACTACTATGTTGGGCGGCCCGGATCCCTTGGTCGGCTCCCTATGTGCGGCATCAACATCTTGCCCGGAAAGTTCGAGCTTGAGACAAGTGGCAACATTCAGAACTATACCGGCAACGTTCTGCTCTGCGGTCAATGGTACTCCCTTTAGTTCAATGTTGTTCCGCCCACTGTATTGGTTTAATGCTATGATCTCCCGCTTCGTGTCCCTCAACTCTCTTTCCAGCCTCTGGCACTCTTTCTGGCTTCCCAGGCTACGGTTAGTAGCCTCGGTGACTTCCTGCCGGAGGGTCTTGATTGCGTGTTTAAAACCTTCAAAGCATTCATTTATGAATCCCAGAGACTCTTTAAAAGCGGCAAGCTCGTCTGTTGTTGTACTGTTTGAAGCAGCAACTTTTTTTATATCTGCTCCTAGGCTTTCCACTGCGTCAAGAATCTTGGCTGTCATTTCCCCGAACACCTTAGCTAGTTCCTTAAAGAAACCCGGTGCGTTTTCACTCAAAGCCTTGAAGAAGTTGGCCAACTCGTCCATTGCGCCGGGGCAATAGCACAAAGAAAAGAAAAAAAAAACACTAGTACATATATACACAAAACGTTCAGAGCAGACTGACAGTAAGGAAATGATTGAACATGGTGTAAAAAAGTAACCCACCTGCGGTACAGAAGCAGCGGGTTTAGCAGGCGATACGACTGCCAGTCTCCGCATACTGGAGGCAAAACACCAATACGTAAGCGATATGAACAGTGTTTTTTATTTAAAATACAAGGCTGCCTAAACTTTGCGATAGAACGCCAAAAATGCGTCCTGGGGAAAAACATCTTAACCTCAAAATACAACAAGCACCCGCGGCGACTCCTCGTGGCAGTGTTTTAAGTTTGAAAGCAACGAAATGGTCCAGTAAGCGGAACGAGCGGTGGAACGCGGCTAAACTTAATCGAATGAAGTAAACCCACAATGTATTTATCGTGGCAGAAGCGAAACGTGGCAGGAAGAACGTAAGAGGTGGGTGGGAAATAACTAATAGCCGCGGCGTCCCGGCTATACCAGGGTGATTCTATTTACAAAGATGGCGATGAAGAAAAAGGAGCAGCTCGAGCGAGAGCTGCTGCCGCGTGATGACAGGCACCGATGATGATAATCTCATCGGTGCAGCAATGATGACCCCTATAAATTTCTACATATTCCCCGGCCACAAAAAACACTCGTCAGTCCGTCTCCGTTGAGTACATATAGCCCACGTGAAGTCCACGTAGCCAGGTCAATATTCGAAGCCCTTCTTCGACGGTCTTGTACCCTGATGTCAGTTCAGGTGCATTTGCTGCGATGTCAAAATAGTGCCTTGGAGGCTTCGGCTTCTTTCTGGAGTTCTGGGCATTAGTGATACGATTTTTATTGTGACGTGCCTTTTTGTTCAGATGTCTTCTGTAGTGGATCGTTTTCTTTAGAAGGGATTGCCGAATACGTGCCGCGGCCATCTTTCGCGCATACCTTACAAAAACGTACTCATCCCGCTTTCCAGCGTCGTGCATCGCTTTTGCTTTTTGTGTCGTATCTTACCCTTGAAGCTCTCCAGTTTCGAAATCCATGGTCTCCCGCTCGATATATTCGCCATACGGAGATTCTGCTGGCGTCATGGGGTTCGATGGCCTTCTGCCGGTCTTGTTCGTGGACATCTCGGCCGACTCTTTCAATGCTCGCGAGAGTAAGGCGCCTTGAGTTTCAAGGTCTAGTGGAGACAATGAATATGTCGCATTCTCAAGTTCTGTTTGCGATGGGAAATGTGACTGAGCTGAGGTTTCTGGTAATAAGGCATGTTCCGCGGGTGTTTCCAAATCGTGTGGGTCGTAGCACTAATCAGTAATTGTAAAAAACTCATTGACGTTTGTTGATGAATGCAAGGTCTCCATAATTTGGCACTTTTCTTTGGTGTCACATTTCTTATCATTCAATCGGTAGTACAATCGGATCATAATATTCGTTATTTTGTCTTCATAGTCAATGTTGGTAGTAAATTCATCGCCGAAATCTTCGATATCAATAAGTTGTTCGATCTCGTTATTCAACAACCTCAAAATTTTTAGGCGTATGGTTTCAAGAGGATCTAAAATAGAATACAGATGTAAACCATCTTTGTAGTGAATTATCTAGAACCATTGGAATAATGCACAAAATTGCGCACCTTATTCATACTTGGTTGAAAATACAATTTTACCATACTTTGTTCTATTCTAAACTATGCTATGGTGGAGTGGTATGGGGCACAACAAGTGCCCACAACTATACCAGGATAATTAAATTGCAGAAAAAAGTTCCCCGAATCTATATGAATTACAATGGTCCTATGATCAACTTAAGAACAGAGCCCCTCTTTTTAAAATATAGCATGCTCAGAGCAGATCAGGTTTATTCTCTAAAACTACTACAAATTGGGTACAACGACAAGTTGGCCTTGACAACAGACCCTGAATCAGCTACGCAGTACTCACTCCGATGCATAACAAGGCATGCGCCCAAAGCGAGGACAAACTACGGCAGACAAACCTTCTTGTTTCAGAGCGTCAGCATAATTAATAAAACTATAGGAATAATTATTTTCTCTTGCGCTCCCGGTGTGTTTAAGAAACAAATAAAAAAATCCATGTTAGAAAATAACCTATGTTATACGTCGTAGAATACTAATGCATGTGAATTTACACTGTTACCGTAACAGTGGATATTGTGGTTTTTATTTCTTTTTAAATTCGACTTGCGCTAGTTATTCCGGATCTTGGATGTCATGACGATTATCCAAAGTATTTTATCAACCTGTGTAGGAACAAATTTAGTGCTGTATAAGTGTGTGTATATTGCTTATGTATGTCACAAGATTTATTTTTTCTGAGTGATTTGTGTTTCATTATATGTGTACTTTATGGCTGATGGGAGGCAATGTGACGCATGCGATATCTCGCGAGTGCTTTTTCAATTGTCTCATATTTATCAAGGTATGTAACCTTGCGCCTGTGTCCGGGGCAGTTGCCTCGTCAAGCCGCCTGAACCAGCGGCTTCTTGCGGCTGCCCCCTCCTTTGTAAAAAAAGGAAAAAAATAAAGACTTTCGAAAAAGAAAAAAAAATTCAACTTCATTTTTCCGTAGCTGGCTCAGAAAGCTTGTTAACACACCGCCAACATCAGTGATCGTTACGGACGAGTCTAATATCGCTTTTGCGTTTCGACACAGTTCTCCTGCGATTAACCGCCTGTTTTCTCTTACATTCGTAAGTTCGTGGAGGCTCATGGTACATTGAAAAACACCCTGTTCGTGCATCAAAGGTAGTTCGTTTTTCATTGCGCGATGCGCTGCGACACTCCCCTCACCTTCTGCAGAATCACTTTCTAGACCCATCGAAGAAAATCCTCAAAGGGGAGGATGTCTCGTCGTCTAGTCTGCCCATCGTGTCGGTCGGCCATGGGTAGCACCATCGTCGATAAGCGCATCAAACGGTCCGTCGTCGGCTTCGAGGGGTCCTTCTTCTGGTAGGCCAAAGTTCGGATGAATCTGAATCGCACTGGGCTCTTCCCGGATTTATCGGCACCAAAAATGCAAAATGAGAAGAGACCAATAGCCGCGATGTCCCGGCGACAGGATGGTGCTTCTATTTACAAAGATGGCGATGAAGAAAAACGAAGCAGCTCGAGCGAGAGCTGTTTCCCCGTGATGAGAGGCACCGATGATGATAATCTATCTCATCGATGCAGCAATCATGACCCCTATAAAGTTTCTGCACTTAGAGAGGGATTCGCGTGGCATGGGCAACAGGGGACGACATTTGCCGCCAAATGAGTAGATAAGCGGACATTTTTTGCTCTGCGCAGACGCGATGCTTCACGTAGCAAATCAGAAAGATAGCGGTCTCTCCATACCAAGAGTATCGGCAATTCGCAGCCGTGACGTTCGTGGGGACCTGCCGTCACCGGAAGCTGCTGAACATGTAACAGCCGGATAGGAGTGGAAATAACTTCAACCCAATTGGTTTACTTTCTCGACCATGCACCTGCAAGGCGCGAAGCATCACTGAAGCACTCGTCACTGGCGGTTGTGCAATATGATTTGGCATATGACGTTTTCAGTACGTCACCTGCTCGGCAATAAAAATCAAAGGAAATATTGGCCGCGTATCTGCTCTCGTCACTGCAAGTGTCGTCGAAAGACGATAGTAGTTTGGCGCCCGTGCCACGTAACTGCGCTCTCTGCTCCCACCCTGCACACTCTTCCCCTCCACGCGTTCTTCTCTCGGGATGAAATGAATGGCGATATGTTCAATGTAATTCAAATTTCCCGACTCTACCCTTACCGGTAAAGTCATTCTGTATCAACTGCACCTCCGCTCTCCTCTGCAACACCCGCAGGCCGATGCGACTCAGCTTCCCCATGAGATTCGTAAGGTCATTGATGTGCCCCACTGCCGCACAACATGCATCCGACTCATTACGAGACTCGTACGGATGCCCGAGCGAAAGCGATTCCTAATCAATACAGCCGAAACTCTGCCACAGTCCATACAGACGCCGCTTCACAACCGGCCCGAAGAGCTAGGACCACTGTGGTTTCTACTAGGGAAGACCTTACTTGTGCATCAATCCCGCCAACCACGCTCTGCACGCGTGAAGAAGCGGCCATCTCCCAGGCCATTGCACAAACGTCTGCAGAAATAATCATAACAGACAGCCAACAAGCATGTAGAACCTTCTCCAGCGGTTGCAAATCACGCCCTGCCTGAACAATTCGTCTCCAGCATCCTCCTCGACATCCCGTAAGAATTATTTGGGCCGTGTCTGGCAACGAAGCTGCCCATTAGCGTGCCCGAGAGTTGACCCACCGGGCAAGCCAAGAGTTCAGCGTGCAGTCGCAGTGCTGCCCCCTCTTGTCATTCCACGAAATAACCTAGCATTACCGTCTGGAACGAACACTATATCCTCCCTTGCAGAAACGCCTCACTAAAGAACAAGTGCGCCACCTCCGAGGCATCCAATCAAACACATTTCTCTACCCCACCAGAGCCCATATTCTGGGCCCCACCCTGTACTCCTCCCGATGCCGCTTATGCGAAGCTGCGGGCACGCTCTACCATATCATATGGGGCTATGATAAGAACCCCCACCTACTCCCCCTGCCCTTCCCCTCCCCTGACCACTGGGAGAGAGCACTGTCCGGCTCCGACCCTGACGCCCAGCTTTGGCTGCTACAGCGAGCCCAATAAGCCGACGGACTCAAGGGGTCCTGGGATGAGGACTCTTCCCCAGGGATGATTACTTTAGAGACAAGTTTATTCCTTCTCTCCCTCCCACTGTTGGGAGACCACGCAATTTTATTTATTTTTTGTTTCTTGTTCTGTCAGCAGTTCTTTTCTTTTTGAGTTTGATTTTATCTTCCAAGAGCTGGAGCCGTTCTGCCCCAATTTTAATGCGTTATTTTTTACCTGTGTCGTAAAAGTCAACCCAATTTGTACTATTAACTAAAAGAACTTGGGTGTTCCAGTTACGTAATTACAGTTTGCCTCAATCTGCCTGATGTTTCCTTTCCACAAAATAACGTGGACATGTGTGCCAGTACTTTATAAAGGTTCAGCCAATGTATGCACCGTTTTGAGAAATCGTTCGAGCTTTTACTGTCAGCCTGAATCAAGGGGTAGACAGAAAGACCTATTTCCGCTTTTAAGCAGCCCAAGCAAGACTAATGTCTTTAAAACAGTTTACTTTGCAGATAGCGTTTTTTTGGTTGAAAAAGGTGAAGGCGCTTATCGAAAGTGTTGCAGAGTCTCTTTAATAGAGGGTTACGTTGCTATTACGGTGGGCATCTTCGATGGCAGCGACTGCTACAGCGCGGCAACAATCCTTCGCTTCCCAATCGTTCCCACTCTGCATGCACTGCAGCCTACAGATGGCCTTCCGTGGCCAAAGGCCTACGACTCCATTTTAAAGGCTCCTTCATGCGTACCCAAGCAGTTTCAGCAATGTTGAGGCACGCTCCTCTCGGCATCTATGCACGCTGCTCCACGCCGCTTGGGCGGTGGTTGGCCTGCACCGAGCATGCAGTGTGGATGGGGCCTCGTCCTGCTGGAAACAGGTATTTCCGTTCGGGGAGAGGCCAGTTGCAACGTAAGAAAGGACGACAGTGCCCGCAGTTTGGCAGTAGCGCGCTACAGCTAAGGACCCGTGGACGAGAAGCAGTGGCCGTCATTTCTGCTTTGATTAGGCACCTCAGACGATGAAGGTGTGTCTACCGCAGAAAGCGACCTGCTCAAAGCAGCCATTCTGACAAAATACGCGTCTTTCGTTTGAATGATTAGTGTTTTTAGTGCCCCCAGCGCTTTTCCGGAAGGAAACGGTGCTTTATTCACTGAAAATGAATGAATTTAAGTGAAATTTGTGATTCCCTCATCAAATCATGTGTTTTTCTGGCGTATGCAATGACACTTCAAGAGTAGGTCCTCAAGCTAAACCTAGTGTGCTGCGGAGGGAGCCTTGTTTATTGTTAGTCAAGCTAGATGGCACCACAATACCGCAACGGACCTTTTTCTGCATTCGGTTTGTTATTTACAATATTTGTAACTGGCTTGTTTTTGTTGAGGTAGAAAATAATCGTTTCGTAAAACATGGTGTTCGCACGACCAATATAGTCATGTCAGGCACCATCGGCTACGCCATTCGGCCAGTGTCGTCGGAGACAACCTCAGAGCGTCGCAGTGATGCTCAGCTAAAACAAGCACGGGCGCGCAGTACCACCAGCCGTACGCCTCACTACTTCTATTTTAAGGTCAATTTTCGTACCTCCCACTGTTTAGCCTCCCGCCCCCCCCCCCCCCCCCCCCCGTCATGCTGCTAAAAAAGAATGTGCCCTTAATTGAAGATCAAGTAGCTCGTCCGGCAAGCTTATAAGACCTGCCTAATCTGCGTTTGCTTTTGCGGCCTCAACCAATCGCAGGGCTGCCACATATGCAATCATAGGCTCTGTTGCGGGAAATGAGCTAGCGGGCCGCATGGCCATCCCATCTTTCCCTAATTATATAGCTTATTTGAGCGAGGTTACGTTAAAAGTAGTGTCAGTATGACTCTAACAAGGAAATCGTTCGTACGAATCGAACTTGTGTTTTGTATGTATAGCCCCTTTAACGTAGAGGTGGTCATGGCTACAAGTGAATACCTGATACCTTCGGGGATATTACGCGCGGCAATACATTTGAAGAGTCGGTTATGTTTATGCAGAGCGCTGCTCACCGCCGGGGCATGCAAACACAGAGAAAAGTACATGTTTCCTTCACTGAAAAGTGTATTTTGTCTCAATACAAGTGGTACCAATTTTATCAGGAGCTCAAATAACTGACGGAGATGTGAAGGTTCAAAGATGAAACAGTGGCCACGGCACAGTCATTTCCTGGAGATTTTTCTTTAACGTCACGGTATCTTGTTTGTGAGATTGCCGACCGCCGACGTAAGGCACCGAAAAGAAATATGGCTGGGCGGTGGTAGTGGCGCCTTTGCTTCCGTTTCATTGTAACACTTGAATGCTAACGTCCCGCTAACATACTCATAACTGTTCTTTTAGTGCTGGCCAATATTATGTCACTCGTGCCCATATTACGTCGCTACATAGAGAAATTTTAAAGTTTTTAATATATTGAGCGTTTAATAAAATACAAAAGGGCTCAAAGGGAGTCTACTGAGTTGTAAAAGGTTAGGTCTACCAAACTGAACAAAGTTGCATTTTGTATTCACGGCCTCTTTAGGATAAATTCCAAGACGGCAAGCTGCCTCTCTCTGTTCAAATTTCGCGGTAAGAGCAAAAAGCGCAAAAGGTAACTTCACCGAACCACCTCTAATCCTTTAACCATTCCATCTGGCTCAAAGCAGGGAAGGGTGCTTGTGCACGGCCGCTCGATGGAAACAAGGTCCGGCGAGCCGAATAAGCCTCTCCGTCGGTGACAGCGCTAGTTTCTTTTTCCGCCGCAGCGTCGGCTCTTGGCGATGGTCATCGAGGTCCCAAACATTGGAAAAGAATTAACTAAAAAAAAAACCGTGGAGCGACTAAGATTAACTACTTAAACATGCACGGGGGAGATCACGGGAAAAATGGGCAGACGTTCGCTGTCAACAAGAAAAAGAAAAAAACCTAAGTATATGCCTTTACAGAAACTTTTACAGAAACTTTTCTTCGAGATTTAAAAGAACCCCCAGCAATGCATGAATATATATGGAAAGGCTGTAATAGAACCATAGGTACTAGGAAAGGCGGAGGTGTCGGCATGCTTATTCAACAGGGAGCCAACTGGCACAGAGTAAACGAGAACTGCGAAGAACATATGTGGGTTAAGGGCACATTAGGGGGAAGAGAAACGCTGTTGGGAGTCGTCAACTGTGGTCAGGGGATGACAGTGAGGTTAGAGAAGCGAATTAAAAACTGGTAGGCCGCATTAAGTGGGACCTCGGTCAGTTAAGACAATCCGGAGAGGTGATTCTAGTGGGAGACATGAATGCCCACATTGAGGACCTGGACGGATACACAGACCGCAACGGCAGACTTGTACTACTTATTTGTGAAGAACATCATCTCATTGTAGTAAACAGAGAGAATAAAGGTGAGGGACAAATTAACAGGGAACGAGGGGAAAATAAGTCCAGTATAGACTACAGCCTCCTTTCAGGAGTAGTGTAAGAAAGGTTGACTCTAATGGAAATAGATTAAATAGGTGCCCACAGCTTAGGAAGTGACCATAAACAGATAACTTTGACTTTTCGAAAAATGGAAGGTCGAAACCCGAAAACGGTTGTTCATGACTTGAAATTAAACGATAAGCAAGGCTGATATTGCCAAAAGCCTGGAGACGGAAGTCGAGAGACAACGTACGAAAGACTGGGAATACAGCGAGCAGATTGGTTTCATTCAAGGAAAGAAAGGGAACGGGAAAGAACACAACTACTGGAAAGGAAAAAGAAAACCTACAAGCTGGTGGAACAAGCAAATCAAGGAAGCTATAACACAAAGGCAGCAAGCATGAAACGTGCACAGGGAGGTCAAGTGAGTGGGAATGCAAGCAGAGGAAATAACGTTGTAGTGGAACTGGTACCGCCTGAAGAAGCTGGAAGTACAAAAACTTGTATAGCAAAAACTTAAACGAGAAAGTGAGAGATGGGTCTCGAATAGGCCGGAAAAAGATAAAGGCGCATCGCGAAAGTTTTGGAACATTGTAAACGAACTAAGGAAAAAGGCCGAAGAAGTACAACGTCATGTAATAAACGGTGAAGGCCAGGTACTAAAAAGGGAAGAGGCGGTATTTCACATACACTCAATGATACAAGAGAAGTTCAGAAGAACGGAGAGAGGGCTACAGCATTTATGAAGTGGGGGCAACTGAGGTGCGTACAGATAGAGAGCTAAAGTTGGAGAGAGAGAGAGAGAATACATTTATTGAGCGTCTAAATTGGGAGTGGTTCCTTATTCACTGGAGCCCATATGATGTCATGGCCGCCTGCGCCCGGTCGACCAGCGCTAGCTGGGTCGCGAGTGAGGAGCTGGACATCAAAATCTCCCATTGCTCTCTAAAAGAGGGGGTGGGGGGATGGAGGAGGGGTGGATTTTCTGAGCTGAAGTCGCACTCCCCAATTATGTGGCGGAGTGATCCTGGGGCATCCTAGCCTCTCTAAGGAGCAGCAGACAGTCTTTCGCCTCATTCAATCTGGATCCTTCCCCCACCCAACAAGGCTGCACCTCAAGTTGGAGAATCTAAACTGGCAAAAAGCCGAAGACAATGTTCCAGCTAATACGGTAACAGGGACGGATGAAATTCCTATACGGCTGGTCAACCTACTGGGCCAAAAAGCAAGGCACAACTGGTTCTAGCAATCGAAAAAGTGATAAAAACTGGGCATGGGATGGCAGCAGCGACAATGGTCGCTCAAAACCCGTTCTGTCTTTTCACCCAGTTGGCCCTCGTCATCGGAACGTGCATTCCTGTCTGCGTGGTTTCTACTGCGCACGTACCCCAGTCCGGCATGTGCCACCCTCAGGATGCTTTCAGCTGTGTCGGTGCTGATTTCCCGGGCCCCCCTCACCTACTGCGCTATCCGACACCGGAGCATCTGTGGACGGCCACAACGGCATCGACAGCAACAACTGCGGGCTACATAAGCTTGCAGTCAAGGCATCACCCCTTCAGTGGACATGGGAAGGCAGCAGCGACAATGGTCGCTCAAAACCCGTTCTGTCTTTTCACCCAGTTGGCCCTCGTCATCGGAACGTGCATTCCTGTCTGCGTGGTTTCTACTGCGCACGTACCCCAGTCCGGCATGTGCCACCCTCCGGATGCTTTCAGCTGTGTCGGTGCTGATTTCCCGAGCCCCCCTCACCTACTGCGCTATCCGACACCGGAGCATCTGTGGACGGCCACAACGGCATCGACAGCAACAACTGCGGGCTACATAAGCTTGCAGTCAAGGCATCACCCCTCCAGTGGGCATGGGATGGCAGCAGCGACAATGGTCGCTCAAAACCCGTTCTGTCTTTTCACCCAGGTCAGTACTTACTGTATTCATTCTAGACGGTCAAACAATGTATGCTTGCTGCTATTCCCATGCCCACATGTTTTGATGTGTACTGTTTGCGAATGCGTTCATGTCGCGAAACTGCTGTTCTTAGGAGGTGACGTTGAATTGAATCCTGGTCCCCCAAAACCTGATCCCAGTGTACAACATACCGAAGTTCTTTCCGCTATAGAGAGACTAACACAGCACCTTGATGAGCGGCATGATAACCTTCTGGAAGCTATTGAAGAGGTAAAAAATAATCAGAAAATCTTGGATGGCAAAGTGTCAGATTTAACAACGCGACTATCAAATCTCGAAGAAAAGGTCAACGCTTTTGATAACCTAGCCGATGAATCACATTTAGAATGCTTGGTTTCTTCAGCAGTTCGTTGTGAGAACGCTGCCCTACGCGCGCGACTGGACGACTACGAAGATCGCTCGCGAAGAGACAACTTAATATTCTACGGAGTTACTGATACGGCCGCCGAAACATGGTCAGAGACAGAGCAAAAGGTTAGGGAAGTTCTTTCAACCTACAGTTATCTGAAGAAGCGATATCTCGAGCCCACAGGCTAGGATCATTTGTGACTGACAAGTGCCGCCCGGTTATCGTACGCTTTACATCCTTCAAAACTAAAGACACAATTTTTTTCCAAAAAGCGAAGCTGCGTAGTACTAATATTAGCATTGGCGAAAACTTCTGTAAAGCCACGCGAACCGCCCGGAAAAAACTGATCGAGTTCGGCAAAGCTAGCGGTGAGCAGTTTTCATTAAAATACAACAAGGTCGTCATTAACAAGAAAAACTACGTGTACTGCTCCGTCACCGACAGCGTGCTGGCGATCGATCCAGTTGACAATAAAAACGAAAGTGAATCAAACACGCACCATTCTGGCTCGCCCGTTCAAGCAAGCCCATAGCAAAAACCAAGATCGCGGCATTCTGTGAAGCATGATTGTTCCTTTCTTCTGTGTAATGTAAGAAGTGTGATGGGCAAGCGAGACGCTATCTCCTCTCTTATTGATACGTGTGCCGCAGACGTAGTTGTGTTAACAGAGACGTGGGTTTTCGCGAAAGTTGACAGCTCTGAAATTCTGACTTGCGAGAAAAAATACAAGTTCTATCGCTGCGACCGTGGATCGCGTTCCGGAGGGGGTGTCCTTATAACCGTTGCAACTGAACTAGTTTCCACACACATAGCCCTCGTTTGCCCTTTGGAGTTAGTTTGTGTTAGAATTCGTATACAAAATAAGGATGTTATCATTTGTGCGTGCTACCGGCCCCCTAATGTTTCTGCTGGTTTTTCATCCGATTTGTATGATGTTCTTAACACGCTGCATGTAAGGTTCCCTGCCTCACATACCATTCTTTTAGGTGACTTTTTTTCCCCGACATCAAATGGAACTTGCCTTCTACGTTACCTGGCTCCGGCAATTCTGAAACCGCCTCTTTTGTTAACGCTTGTTTAGAGTTTAATCTCACCCAGATGGTAAATAGCACAACCCGCATCACGGCTACTAGTTCCACCATATTAGATTTAGTGTTTTCAACTAACCCCGATCTCATACAGTCCCTGTCAATTGTACCAGGTGTCAGCGACCATTCCGCCGTTCACTTTAATGTACCGAACAGAGCGTCCAAAATCAGCAAGTCTACAAAGCTAATCAGAGACTATGGAAGGGGTGACTACGAGTCAATTAATACCGAACTTGAGTTTTTTTCACAAGACTTTCTTTCTAGCTTTCATGAACGCTCAGTGAATGAAAACTGGATACGTTTCAAAGCTAAAATCGCTGAACTTACTGACCGCTTCATACTGCTCCGTAAAATAAACGAGAATACTCAGTCTGCCTGGTTCACACCTACTTTAAGACGGCTGCGAAACAAGAAAAAGCGTATCTTTCGGAAGGCTAAACTGTCAACTAACACCGAAAGATGGCAAGCATATCACCGTGTTGCAGACGAGTACGCACGCGCTGTCTCGCTTGCCAAGCAGTCATACTATCAGCAGACGTTGCCTTCTCTGTTAGGAAGCAATCCTCGTAGATTTTGGCAGGTAATCAGTGGAGATAACAAAAAACATATTGATCTAACCTCTCAAAATGATTCCCTTATTCCAAGTGAAAACTGTTGTTTGGCTCTTAGCACTGTATTTTCATTATCATTTGTTAATGTGGCGCCTACCTCAGTTCCTGACTTGCCTGTTTATAACTACGATACAATGGAACCAGTGTACATTGATTGGATGGGAATAAGAAAACTAATTCAAAACCTTAAACCTTCCTCTTCACCCGGTGAAGATGGAATTCACCCCAAATTTTTAAAAAACACTGAAATTTTCGTTGCCATTATATTGTGTAGAATATTCTCTCAGTCTTTAGAATCCTGTGCTCTACCCATCGACTGGAAACTAGGGAAGGTAGTTCCGCTTCACAAGTCTGGAAGCACTAGCGACCCGCAAAATTATAGACCCATTTCATTAACAAGTTGGCCATGTAAACTACTAGAACACGTCATTTACTGCAGTATAGTCACCTTTCTTGAAAGCAACTCTTTTTTTACCGGCCTCCAACATGGTTTTAGGAAAGGCTACTCTTGTGAAACCCAATTATTGTGTTTTACTAATGATTTGTTCTCTGCTGTTGATCGCGGTTCGTTTATTGATTGTGTATTTATAGACTTCTCTAAAGCGTTCGATACTGTATGTCATGCATTGCTACTGCTTAAGTTGAGTAAACTAAACATTGACCCTAACATCCTAAAGTGGATCGAATGTTTTTTGTGTAACCGTGAACAATTAGTAACTGCAAATGAATGTGACTCTCCTCCCACCCCTGTTACATCAGGTGTCCCGCAGGGATCCGTCTTGGGTCCTTTGCTTTTCCTAATATATATTAATGACTTACCTGATAACATATCCTCTTCCATTAGGTTATTCGCCGACGATTGTGTTATTTATCGTGAAATTCTATGCCCTGACGACCCTGATGTCCTGCAAACTGACCTGAATAACATTTCCTTGTGGTGCAATACTTCGTTAATGAAACGTAACGTATCTAAATGTAAATCAATGAGGATCACTAGTAACCCATCAAAAGCTACAACCCCCTCGTACCTGCTCAACAACTCCCCACTAAACAACGTTTCTTCTTACAAGTACCTTGGTGTTGTCGTCTGTAATAACCTTTCATGGCAGGCTCACGTTGATTATATAACATCCAATGCTAACCGCACTCTTGGTTACTTACGTCGAAATTTTTCTCTTGCTCCAGTAAACCTGAAACTACTTCTTTATAAAACACTAGTCCGGCCAAAACTTGAATATGCGTCTTCTATTTGGGATCCTCACCTTAATACCCTCATAGACAGTATCGAATCCATTCAGAATCGCTCTGCACGTTTTATTATGTCTAACTACTTTCGGACTGCAAGTGTCACGTCAATGAAAGCCAATCTTAACCTGCCTAACCTTTCCCTATGACGCAGAAATTCACGTCTGTGTCTCTTTCATAAGATTTGTCATACTAATAGAGTCCTCTCCGATTCACTGTTTTTGCCCCCAACCTACATATCATCCCGTAGTGATCACCAATACAAGGTTGGCGTTCCTTTCAGCCACAGGAACCCATATTTTCACTCTTTTGTTCCAAAAACGTCCGGCGACTGGAATCACCTTCCAGCATTCATTGCATCAATCACTGACGCCAACGCCTTCAAAACAGCCATTTCGAACACTGTATTGTAATTCCTTGTAACACTGCCTTTTTACTGTATATTTTTTGTTAGCCTACTCCTCTCTGTAATGCCCCGTGCCTTGAGAGTAAATAAATGAAATGAAAAAAAAAGTACCGGACAATTGGCGTAAGACCAGGATGAAGATGATATATAAAGGTAAAAGAGACAGGGCTGATGCCGATTCGTACAGGCCTATTACAGTTACCTCACTGGCATTCAGGCTGGTAATGCAAGCCATAAAAGCGGAAATACAGGAGTGGATAGAGGAGAACGGCTTTCTGGGAGAACTACAAAATGGATCCAGACGGGACGCACGCTTAGGGGACAATTTATTTGTCCTAACTCAAGGCATAGATGTGTCAATGGCTCAGAAGTGACCATTATGGATAGCATTTCTCGATATAAAGGGAGCCTACAAAACGCAGACAGAGAACTTCTATGGAGCATACTTCAGCGGGAGGGATTAGGACAAGACTTGATACAGCTGTTTCAGAGAATTTACAATGAGAGCGAGGTGCAAATTACCTGGGAGGACCAAAAGTGTACAGAACCGGTAGTCACAAATAGAGCTTTAAAGCAGGTTTGTCCTCTGTCGCCATTGCTTTTCATGCTGTACATGGCTAGACTAGAAAGAAAGCTTTAAGGCAGTAAAATAGGTTTGAACCTGCGTTATAGCCGCAACGGACAGGAAGTGGAACAACACATCCCGGGACTGATATATGCAGATGACATAGTACTACTAGCAGATAGCAAACACTGTCTGCAACAGCTCACAGATATCAGCGGGGAAGAAGCCACTGAACTGCGGTTAGAGTTTAGCACAGCAAAGCTGGGCGTTCTGGTTTTTAATGACGACGCCCATAACGAATCGGTATTCGTTCAACAAGCAGCAATACCGTGGGTAACGGAATACAAATATCTGGCATATGGATAAACGAAGGTCAGGCGTATCTAAAAACGCACGAGAAGCATTTAAGAATGAAAGGCAAAAGAAACGCCTCTATCATGAAGCATAGAGCACTGTGGGGATACAACAGATATGAAGTAGTGAGAGGAATCTGGAAAGGAGTAATGGTACCAGCACTCACCTTTTCAAACGCAGTAGTGTGTGTCAAATCAGAGATTCAATCAGGGTTAGAAGGAAATCAGAGAGCGATAGGTGGATTGGCATTAGGAGCACACAGTAAAACAACAAATGAGTCGGTGCAGGGAGACATGGGAAGGTCATCCTTCGAAGTGAGAGAAGCAAAGAGCAAAATATGTTTTGAAGAACGAATTAGAAATATTGATGACCAGAGATGGGTGGCCAAAGTGTTACGGTACCTTTACATGAAAAGCGGGGACACACAGTGGAGGAAAAGAACCAGAAGGCTCAGAACAAAGCATATGAAACCTGGAAGTGCCGGGGAAACGACCAAGGCAATAAAAAATGAAGTGAAAGAATCAGAGACAACGACCTGGAAAAAGATGATGGACGCGAAGACGTCCTTAGATATCTACAGGATCGGGAAGCAGGGGATCACAAAGGAAAAAGTTTCGATAATACCAAAGGGAGTGCATTGCTTTTTGAAGTTCGGGCGGGTTGCTTGCGGACAAAAACGCTTATCCGCGAGTCGGTACCGGAAGAACTATGCGCAGGCTGCGGAAAGGAGCCAGAAACCATGCGCCATATTGTAGCGAAGTGCAAAAGTATCCGTCCCGTCCTCACTGAGGGAGCCATCCAGCTTCCGGAGGCCCTTGGCTTCAGGGTTAGAGGAAAAGTGAATTGGACAGTCGTAGGGGTTAGTAAAAGAAGGTTGAATCGATGGTGTGAAAAGAGCAGCGAACAATCTGGGAAGACATGCGAACAAAGAAGTCACACTAGCACAAAAATTTCGCAAAAGTATTTTCTTTTTATTTTTGTATTATTTTATATTTCTTTTGTTTGTATTTTTGGCGAGGTGATTGTACAGTGGCGTTGCAACTAAGGCTTCTGTGCAACGCCACACCGTTGCAAAGGGGAAGCCGCTAAGCATCATCATCATCAGAACCGCGGCGGCGCCCGGCCGCGGACGCTTCTTCGAAGCGCCGGTACCCGCGTAGGCGAACGGCCGTAAATGATTTCATCGTGTTTTTTAATATTACGTGGTGAGTCGTGAGCGTTGCAAAGTGATCGTCATTTCCAAAGTAGTCACACAGTCAGTTTTTCAGTGCTATAGGTCACAGCGCTTCGTTTCTTTTCCTCGCAGCGCGACTTAGCAGCCTGCGAAAAACGTCCCGCTCGAGGCGGCTCATTTCTTCAGCGTTTTTCAAGGCTTGTGCATGTGATGTTTGGTGCATCATGGTGTTATTTTGACTAGAACTGGGTTGAACCATTCTTCTGTTCATATTTTACACACTGCGTTCTCTTCAAAAAACGAAGAGGGAGGACCACAGCCTCTGTTTTACTTTCGACATAAAACAGAGAAATGTTGGATTCTGTGACGTGCCGCCAACATTTTACAGCGCGTTTTACAATTGTACCATATTTTTCGTCTTCTTCCTTTATTGGCGTTTTTAAAAATTTCGCCTATAATTCCTGGGATTTTTTTTTGTAATTTATTGGGTTGATTACCTAAAATTACGAAGCAACATATTTCATTAGCGTTCTACTGCTGCAAATTATTAACGGGTAAAAACTAGGCAGCATTTAAAAGGACCTCCATGCTTGCTATGTTTTTCTATGCAGTAATACCTCTTTAACCCACTTCCGGAGGCATTCGGTCGAATTATTTATCGTGTGGCGCATTGCCTTTACACCGAGCGCACTTGTAAATAAGTAGACAATCATCAAATGAAAGTTTCCGTGCAGCACACCTGTAAAGCCATTTGCCAGAGGGTTCACGAGTGGATCTCAGAAGCAGTAGAACTTGTAGGGTAGCATAGGAGGAGGCAGGACAGGAGGAAGAAGAAAGGAAAAACTTCACATAACCGGAGAGCTGGTCGGAAAGGCGTTTTGGGGTCATCACCAGTCCAGTTTCAGGCAGTGACCTCAGTAGTTTTCTTAGGAACAACTTACATATTTCTATGCTGGGTTGTGTGGGTTCCTGCTTCTCGCACACTACTTCAGCTGGAAGTCTCCGAGGTGTAAAAACACGGCGTCACAAAAACGCCGGCAAATTTTCACTCAGTGATGTGATTGATTGCTGGTTTTAACGCGCCGACGCAACGCAGTCGATGAGGCTCGCCGTAGTGGAGGGCTCCAGATTAATTTTGACCACCTGGGGATCTTTAACGTGCGCCGAAATCTAGCAAACACGGGTGTTTTTTCCCCTCACTGATGTATATGTGGGGATTTTAGGGACTTCACAGATGTGCATGCTAATTTGCACAGCCTGACAGCTAGCGCATGTGGCTAGATAAGCCTGCCTTTCGCAAGGACACAGATAATGACACACCCTGTCAGGATATATATACGAATATATACATTATATATATATATATATATATATATATATATATATATATATATATATATATATATATATATATATATATAACACAGAAATAAGGGTTGGCAGTCGAGAAAACCTCAGAAAGCAAAGGGGAGGATGTGGTAGATCATTGAAACAGATTAAGAATTTGGAAAGAAAGAAAGAAAGTGAAGAAAAAATGCCCGCCAGGTGGGATCCGAACCCACGACCTCCAGAATACCGGTCTGGTGCGATAACCACTACGCTACCGGCGGGGCGATTTTCCCACTCACTTTCTGGGGTATTTATGTTAGGTATGTTTGTTTCCTGTGCTTGGGGGTGGTAGCCAGCGCCATTCGGACTAATCGGGGTGAAGGGGACCCCGATTAGTCCGAATGGCGCTGGCTACCACCCCCAAGCACAGGAAACAAACATACCTAACATAAATACCCCTGAAAGTGAGTGGGAAAATCGCCCCGCCGGTAGCGTAGTGGTTATCGCACCAGACCGGTATTCTGGAGGTCGTGGGTTCGGATCCCACCTGGCGGGCATTTTTTCTTCACTTTCTTTCTTTCTTTCCAAATTCTTAATCTGTTTCAATGATCTACCACATCCTCCCCTTTGCTTTCTGAGGTTTTCTCGACTGCCAACCCTTATTTCTGTGTTATTTTCAACGAGCCCCTCATTTCCTATTCTGATTCGCTATATATATATATATATATATATATATATATATATATATATATATATATATATATATATATATATATATATATATATATATATATATATATATATATATATATATATATAGCGAATCAGAAAATGGGAAATGAGGGGCTCCTTGAAATGGGACAGAAAATAAGGGTTGGCAGTTAAACCTCGGAAAGCAAAGGGGAGGTTGTGGTGGGTCACAGAAAGAGATGAAGAATTCTTTGAGTCGAAAAGAAAGTGGTGAAAAAATGCCCGCCGGGTGGGATGCGAACCCTCGACCTCCGGAATACCGGTCTGGTGCGATAACCACTACGCTACCGGCGGGGCTGCCCCAGCACTTTCTCGGGTATTTATGTTAAGGTATTTTTGTTTCCTGCACTTGGGGGTGGTAGCCAGTGCCACTCGGACTACTCGGGGTGAAGGGGACCTTCTTTTTAACCCCCGGGCCGTGACTCGAGTGTCTACGATATGTCGAGAGTGGTCGACCAGCGTTGAAGCCTTTTAAGCTCTCTTTGGCACCAAGACTGCCAGAACAGAGGCCCTCGCTAAGCATGTAGCGAATCAGAAAATGGGAAATGAGGGGCTCCTTGAAATAGGACAGAAAATAAGGGTTGGCAGTCAAGAAAACCTCGGAAAGCAAGGGGGAGGTTGTGGTGGGTCATAGAAAGAGATGAAGAATTCTTTGAGTCGAAAAGAAAGTGGTGAAAAAATGCCCGTCGGGTGGGATCCGAGCCCACGACCTCCAGAATACCGGTCTGGTGCGATAGCCACTACGCGACCGGCGGGGCTGTTTCCCCAGCACTTTCTCGGGTATTTATGTTAAGGTATTTTTGTTTCCTGCACTTGGGGGTGGTAGCCAGCGCCACTCGGACTACTCGGGGTGAAGGGGACCTTCTTTTTAACCCCCGGGCCGTGACTCGAGTGTCTACGACATGTCGAGAGTGGTCGACCAGCGTTGAACCCTCTTAAGCTCCCTTTGGCACCAAGACTGCCAGAACAGAGGCCCTCGCTAAGCATGTAGCGAATCAGAAAATGGGAAATGAGGGGCTCCGTGAAATAAGAGAGAAAATAAGGGTTGGCAGTCAAGAAAACCTCGGAAAGCAAGGGGGAGGTTGTGGTGGGTCATAGAAAGAGATGAAGAATTCTTTGAGTCGAAAAGAAAGTGGTGAAAAAATAAGTCCGAGTGAAAAAAAATGTCCGAGTGGCGCTGGCTACCACCCCCAAGTGCAGGAAACAAAAATACCTTAACATAAATACCCGAGAAAGTGCTGGGGAAACAGCCCCGCCGGTAGCCTAGTGGTTATCGCACCAGACCGGTATTCTGGAGGTCGTGGGTTCGGATCCCACCCGGCGGGCATTTTTTCACCACTTTCTTTTCGACTCAAAGAATTCTTCATCTCTTTCTATGACCCACCACAACCTCCCCCTTGCTTTCCGAGGTTTTCTTGACTGCCAACCCTTATTTTCTGTCTTATTTCACGGAGCCCCTCATTTCCCATTTTCTGATTCGCTACATGCTTAGCGAGGGCCTCTGTTCTGGCAGTCTTGGTGCCAAAGGGAGCTTAAGAGGGTTCAACGCTGGTCGACCACTCTCGACATGTCGTAGACACTCGAGTCACGGCCCGGGGGTTAAAAAGAAGGTCCCCTTCACCCCGAGTAGTCCGAGTGGCGCTGCCTACCACCCCCAAGTGCAGGAAACAAAAATACCTTAACATAAATACCCGAGAAAGTGCTGGGGAAACAGCCCCGCCGGTAGCGTAGTGGTTAGGTAGATTTCTGCCTCAGTTTGTTATTACGTCATCTTTGTGTTATACCGGAGGACTTCACGGATATCTAAAGGAAGTCGTACAGGCAACACAATTTGTATGTTCGCGTTTTTCCATGGAGTATTTGACTTCAGTGTCGAAGAAGAAGTTGTACAAAGATCTCGTTGAAATCTGCTTTCCTGTGCCACTATACAGATCCATGTTTCGAAGTGGACCAGGACAAAATGTTTTGAAACGTGTAAAAGCAATGGTTGTTCCGCCGGGTGTTAAAACGTTTTTCTTTAAGCTTCATGTTGGTGTGCTCCCGGTTAAAACGTGGATGCTTGAAAAGGGTTTGTTCGTGCCCTGGGGAGCAGACTGCTGGCTATGCAAGAAGCCGGAAACTGTTGAACATGTATTTTTGGGCTGTTGGGATGCGGTGTTTTTGTGGGATGTACTTCAGAGAACTTTGAAAAAGGAACTCCCCTTGGATCCTCAAGGCATACGGTTTCTGGCAGTTGAGAACGATAATGGAGTGCCTTACGACCTATTGATGTTGCTGGTCCTCCACGGAATATGGAGGTCTCGATTGGCAGCTCGTTACTCGGACGTTGATGGACGGCCCGCGAGGCAGTATTTCTGTGAAAGCGTTCGTCGCATTGTAGAAATGTGGAAGGGTCAACCTTGTACACCCGAGTGGCTGCAGGAAGTAGAGAAAGTGTTGTCTATGCCCCGTTTTTAGACATAACACGCTGGCTTAGGCAAAGCTAGCGTTTGTTATCTGTAGCACGTTTTTGTGATGTCTGAAACCGGTAATAAAGAAAAAAAAAAAGGTAGCGTAGTGGTTATCGCACCAGACCGGTATTCTGGAGGTCGTGGGCTCGAATCCCACCCGACGGGCATTTTTTCACCACTTTCTTTTCGACTCAAAGAATTCTTCATCTCTTTCTATGACCCACCACAACCTCCCCCCTTGCGTTCCGAGGTTTTCTTGACTGCCAATCCTTATTTTCTATATATATATATATATATATATATATATATATATATATATATATATATATATATAATATATAGATAGGCAGCAGTAGAACTTTTGAAGATGGTAGAGAACACAAGAAAAGAAGACTTTGAACAAGGTAAGAGCACGATTGTTGCTAACGTTTCAGCAAAGAGACTTGCTTTCGTCAGGGCGATCTTTTGCCTGGCTGGCACGCTTTATATAGGGGTAGGCCTCAGGTGAGAGGGGAGAAGGAAAGAAGGAAGTGAAATTGAGAAAGCGGATTGGTTTGGGGGTATGTCGGGGGAGATATTGAGGGGCAAAGAAGGTTGTATACTTTGAGCCGCGAAGTAGGTCCCAGAGAGGTCAGCTGCGGGTTGATATTCGGGCAATTTTTGGAGAGAAAGGATGAGAAGGTATTTGTTGACCAGCCGAGGAGCATACCGAAAGGTTCTCAGAACCACTGGAATCAGACCAGGCGGTGAGAGTGGGGACCTTATTAGGAACTATCTGCAAGGCCTCAGGGCAAAAGAGAAGGTGGAGAAGGGGGGAAATAACTAAGTCAAGGAAAAAAGAACAGAAAGGAAAACAGGGGGGAAAACCTAACAAACCAACACACTAAAGAAAAAAAATTTCCCCGCATTTCCCCGAGGGGAAGAATGTGAAAGTGCGAATGCAGGAGTTGAATTTGCGCGGTTCGGTAATGTTCGCGAAAGAGAGATCCCACACACACACACAACTACAAAGAAAGAAAGATGCATTCATTCACAGACACCTATTTGTGTTGTCGTTGTACTTGATTGCTAGAGCGGATCTCAGCTTTGAAATTTCGTGTCAGTACTCCTTTAAGCGGGTGCATTAGCCCTTCTCACGCCCGATTCCTGGCCAATCCCCCACCTGGGTATGTGCCATGCACAGACACCTATTTGTGTTGTCGTTGTACTTGATTGCTAGAGCGGATCTCAGCTTTGAAATTTCGTGTCAGTACTCCTTTAAGCGGGTGCATTAGCCCTTCTCGCGCCCGATTCCTGGCCAATCCCCCACGTGGGTATGTGCCATGTCAGCGGCCAGGCAGCGCGTGCCCATCTACCCCGTTGCCAAGGAAGACGAGGAGATTCCTGGCCAATCCCCCACGTGGGTATGTGCCATCTCCCCCCGTTGCCAAGGAAGACGAGGAGCGCGCGCACCCGCTGCTGTTGCTATGTGGACGGACGGCGGTCAACGGAATTCAGGGTCGCTTATAAAGTGCATTCGCACTTAAAAGGAATGAACCGACAACTCAAATGGCAGGTGTCACCCACGGCGACATTCCTGGAGCACGCCTGTCCTGAAACTCAAAAACGAAAAGATGAAGTTAGAGTGACGTACAGGGCACAAGGAAAAGCGGAGTAAAAGAAGTGAAATAAAATTTAAAAAATTTAATTCCAAAAGCAAAGGTTGGAGGGATGCGGGCGAGTATTAGGCTGGAAGCTAAGGAATGAAAATAAAAGAAATTAGGTGACCAGGTAAAGACCACAGGGAGGGGTCATAGTCTTTGGATAAGGTATATGCAAGACAGTGCCTAATTCTGTATTCCCGGTGAATATCGCAAGGATTCCAAATTGCCCCTAGGCGCATTAATTCCCGTAGGTTCCATGGAGTCGAATTTGTGAATTAAATAGGATTCTCGGTATTTCCTGTCCCTAGGAGACTTAAAGTTTGACTGAAGTATATACAACTTCAGGTAATCAAAACGGGCCTGGTTGGATGAAATGCTGCGCTACAGCTATGGAGGATTTGCTAAGAGTATCTGCCCGGCAGAGGTCGGCGAACTCACTCATGAGTCCACTCACTCAGACTCATTTGGACTCAAACTCACGCGTGAGTTTGAGTTTGAGTGAGCGCGAGTCTAGTGTGGCATGGTGAGTTTGAGCTTGAGTGAGTTTGAGCCGAGTGATCCAGACTGAGTTCGAGTCCGGTTGAGTTTGAGTACGCCTGAGGCCTAGTTTATTCTGAGTCCATTTTGAGTTATGAGTACATTTTGAGTTCTGAGTACATTTTGAGTTTGAGTCCATATTGAGTTCTGAGTACATTTTGAGTTTGAGTACATTTTGAGTTCTGAGTCCACTTTGAATTTGAGTCCATTTTGAATTCTCAGTACATTTTGAGTTTGAGTCCATTTTGAGTTTGAGTCCATTTTGAGTTTCCAGTCAAATATGAGTTTGAGTGCATTTTGAGTTCTGAGTACATTTTGAGTTTGATTCCATTTTGAGTTCTGAGAACATTTTGAGTTTGAGTCCATTTTGATTTCTGAGTGCATTTTGAGTTTGAGTACATTTTGAGTTCTGAGTACATATGAATTTTGAGTCCATTTTGAGTTTGAGTACATATGAGTAGCCTAGCAGGCAGCTATGGTTGGCTGTTAAGTGTCATGCGTCACTGTGGGCTCCGAATTCCGGTTACCTGCGTGTACGGCACCAATCGCGATCTGCATGATCGGTTGGGAGGGAGGGTGTGTCTGATTTTTTTTTTCTTGTTCAATTTTCATGGCCATAAGCACTTGCTGTATACCTAATTTTCGTGGCTAGGCGCGTGAGTGATAATTGACTGGTGAGGTCATAAAAAAGGGTTGTCTTAACTTTGCCTCCTGACGGATCCACTAAGAGCGTGGGAAAGGGTGGTGGGAAAGCACACGGCGGCGCTGGCGTGCTGGTTGTTCGCCTGCTACTGTTAACGGCTTGATATACTAGGCGTCACAAAGGAAGAGGTGAGAGCCGGAGGGAAATGGGGGCGGGGGCTGTCCTTTCTGCTGTTTCAAATGAATTAGCTGAACTGACTGGGCAGCGCCCCTTAAGACAGAATAATGACCACATTAGATTGGTTGAAAAGTGAAACTGATGAGGCTAATGCGTGTAAGGTATCAAATGAAAGGTCCGGATCAACAGAATCATGCGGGGTAAATAAAAAAATTCTTGCTGATTCTAGTCATCAGGCAGTCATAATGAGTCATAGACTGGGTTAAAATTAAAAATGACGCTGCGAGGGCATGTGGGGAATCAAATTCAAGGTCTCCATGTGGGGAATCACTCGGGACGAAAATGCGTTATGGATATATCATGACGTAATCATGTTAAGTCATATATTCGGTTAAAATTCAAGTTCATGACGCTAGGGCATGTGGTGTATCAAATTAAATGTCTCCATGAGGGTAATCACGTGCTTCCTGATTATTATCATGACATAGTCAAAATGGGTGATAAATTTGGTTAAAATTCACAATGATGCCACTGGGTGTCCGGGGTATCAAATTGAAGGTTCTGATAAGGGAAATCACGTGGGACAAAAATGTGGTAGGGCTATATCTTGAGATAGTCATGGTTAATCATTGATGGGTTTAACATTCCAATTGATTCTGCTAGGATGTGATGGGTATCAAATTAATCGTGTTGACGAGCGGAATCACGTGGAAAAATACAAAAATGCTTCCTAATTATAACCATGAGATTGTCATGGCGAGTCTTATACTGGGGTAAAATTCGAAGTAACCCCGCTAGGGCCTGTAGGGTATCAAATTTACGGTCTTGACGAGGGGAATCACGTGGTACAAATAAAAAAAAGCTTCGTAGTTCGAATCATGAGATGGTCATTATGAGTCATAGATTGGTTTAAATTCAAGGTGAGGCCGCTGAAGCATGTAGGGCGTCAATTGAAGGTTCCAGTTAGGGGAATGACGTCGGACACTTAAATAAAGCGTCCTGGTTACAGTCATGAGAGTCTTGGTTAGTTTGACTGGTATGAATTCCATATGATCCTGCTAGGGTGTGTGGGGTATCAAATTAAAGGTCTCGTCGAGGGGGATCACGTGGGACAAATATAAAAATGCTGTATGCTTATAATGATATAGCAAAAGGTATACAGCAAAAGGTACACACTCACACTCAAACTGACACTCACACTCACACTCTCACTCTCACTCTCACTCACACTCACACTCACAATCACATCACACTCTCACACTAACTCTCACACTCTCACACACTCACACTGACACTCACACTCACTCTCACTCTCACTCTCACTCTCACTCACCCTCACACTCTCACTCTCACTCTCACTCACACTCGCACTCGCACTCACACTAGCACTCGCACTCGCACTCACACTCACACTCACACCCTCACTCTCACTCTCAATATCACTCTCACTCTCAGTCACACTCTCACTCTCACTCTCACTCTCACTCACACTCATACTCACACTCATACTTACACTCTCACTCTCACTCACACTCTCACTCTCACTCACACTCACACTCACACTCTCTCTCCCATTCTCACACAAACACTCACACTCTCACTCTCACACTCTCACTCTCACTCTCACTCACACTCACACTCTCACTCACTATTACTCACACTCTCACTCTCACTCACACTCACTCCCACTCTCACTCCCACTCACACTCCCACTCACTCTCCCTCTCACACTCACACACACTCACACTCACACTCTCACACTCACACTCGCACTCACCCTCAGACTCTCACTCTCACTCTCACACTCTTACTCTCACACTCTCACACTCTAACTCTCACTCTCTTACTGTCTCAATCTCTCACTCTCTCACGCTCAATCTCACACTCTCACACTCTCTCACTCTCACACACTCTCTCACACTCTCTCTCACTCTCACACACTCTTTCTCACTCTCACACACGCTCTCACACTCTCTCTCTCTCACTGTCACTCTCTCTCACTCTCTGTCACTCTCTCTCGCTCCCTCTCCCTCTCACACACTCTCTCCCTCTCTCACTCACACACTCTCAAACACACACACACACACTCACACACACGTGCATGCTGGAAGTTAACAGCTGGGTACGGTGGCGGTCATTGCTTACAACGACAGCGTGGTGTTTTTCGGAGCTACGAGAGCTCATCCCACCTCGCAAATGTTAATAAAAACTCACACAAGTGCCTCAGCAAACAACGAGGCACTTTTTTGTTTGTCCCACGTGATTTCCCTCCTCGAGACCCTCAATTTGATACCACACATTCTTTAGCGCCACACCTCTCTGCATTTTCACCAAATCTGAGACGATCTATGACTCCCGTGTTACACGGTTCGCCATTTTCGACATTTTTCTTATTTCTTTTTAGATTTTTAACATTAGTTTCATCAATTCTCTACATTTACGCTTTTATAATGATTACAGGTTGAACCTCCGTGATATCTGCATTTTTGTGTATATGCAGGGCATTACAAGATCATGGCGGGGATAGGGGGAGGGGTGTACTCGGCTAAGAATGCTATGCAATAAAACAGCAAAGGTATATCCATGAACGCCTCGTGCTTCAGAGATTCCCGGGGACAGTTCGCGTTGACACAAGGCGTTTTTTCAGGATGCAGAGCAAGAATGCAAGAATGAACCCTAAACAGCTTCGACATAAATGAACCGAGCGGTGAGCGCACGTCCCCTCACCCAATCTTGCTTATTTCGACCTGGGGACCCAGCACACCATCGAGCCTGGACGGCCTCTATCATGAACACGAACACGGTGCCTACATCAAGAGTTTGGTACTCAATATATACGTACAATTGCTTCCAACCAGCGCTACTCTTCATGGGCAGAAGTATAGCTGTATTAAATCTGCAACGAAAATTGTTTCCGACCTCACAGGAGCCACGGTGTCATGTCGTGGCGAATGCAAGAGTTTGAGCTCACGAATTGGCACCCGTAATATTTTTACCACACGTGAATTTGAAAACACTGTCTGCTAATGAAATGAGAGTCCATCTGACCCCGAGTAAATTCCTAGCATGACAGAGTTGTGAGGCCATTTGAGTTCTGAAATCATTTTGAGTTCTCAGCCGATTTTGAGTTCTGAGTTCATTTTGAGTTCTGAGTTCATTTTGAGTTTTGAGTCAATTTTGAGTTTGAGTACATTTTGAGTTTTGAGTACATTTTGAGTTTTGAGTACATTTTGAGTTTTAGTACATTTTGAGTTTTGAGTACATTTTGAGTTTCGAGTTCACTTTGAGTTTAAGAACATTTTGAGTTTTGAGTACATTTTGAGTTTTGAGTCCATTTTGAGTTTGAGTACATTTTGACTGTTGAGTACATTTTGAGTTTTGAGTACATTTTGAGTTTTGAGTACATTTTGACTTTAGAGTTCACTTTGAGTTTGAGTACATTTGGAGTTTTGATACATTTTGACTTTTGAGTCCATTTTGAGTTTGAGTACATTTTGAGTTTTGAGTCCATTTTGAGTTTTGAGTCGATATTGAGTTTGAGTACATTTTGAGTTATGAGTACATTTTGAGTTTTAAGTCCGAGTGAGTTCTGAGTTTTGCGCTCAATGTGAGTTTGAGTTTGAGTGAGCTCAGATGTGCTGCTCAGCATTGAGTCTTAATTTGAGTGAGTGGTGATTCGAAAAAAAAAATGTGAGTGAGTTTGAGTGAGCCGCGCCAATATGCCGAGGTATGCTGCCCGGTGACCATTAAGACGTAAGCTCATAGGTTGACTCGTTTCGCCTATATACTGTTTGTGGCACAATGAGCATTGCAACAAATACACAATGTTGGATGAAGTGCACGTAAAACTTGAATTAAACTTGTGGGCATAATTAGTGGCTGCTTTTAACAATGCAGTCGGTCTGCAGGTGCCTGCAAGTCTTGCATCTGGGGCGGGAGCAGCTGGCTATGAATGGTTGCTTTGAAGGCCCTGTTTTAGCATGTACTAGAATATCTTTTAGATTCCTGTTTCCGCGGTAGGTGCGCCCTTGGCGCTTCCGGGAAGGTCTTTCTAAGTCGGTCGTTAGTGGCGAAAATGGGGTAGTACTTCCGCAGTATATTGTTTACGTTTGGGAGGGCGTTCGAAAATTTAGTTGTTAGGGCAGGCGGCCTGGCGCTTTCGTTTTGTCGCTGTTTGTTGAGCACGTAATCCCTTTTGAGATTAGATGCACGTTGGTACGCCTGATCGAGCGAGCTTTTGGGGTGGTTCCTGTTAATAAGGGTGGACTTGAGTTCGTCTAGGTGCTCTACGTAGTCACTGTCACCACTGCATACTCTTCTAAGCCTGGTGGCTTGTCCTACAAAGTTACCTTGTTTGCAGTGTCTCGGGTGATGGCTTTTATAATCTAGGTACTGCTGCCTGTCAGTTGCTTTTCTAAAAAGCGTGGTTCTACGTTTACCGTTGTCTGAAATGACGGTAGTATCTAGGAAGTTCACTTCTTTTTCAGAATACTGGCAGTAAAATTTAATAGTCGGATGCGAAGAATTGAGATGAGATATAAACGTTTCTAGAGTCGCGCGACCGTGTTCCCAAATCAGGAAGATGTCGTCTATGTAGCGGAGGTAAACCTGTGGTTTATGCGGAAAAGAGCTTAATAGAGTGGCTCCAAGTTTCCCCATGAAAATGTTGGCATAGGTCGGCGCGAATGGAGTACCCATGCTGGTTCAAAAAACTTGCAAAAAGCAAGAAGAGTAGAATTTAGAATAATTGAGAGTTGAAACTAGTTTTAACAAAGTTATGTACACTTCTGGCGCATGTTGGTGCGGGTTCTTTGATAGAGCTTCTGAAATAGCTTCAATTCCTTCGACGAAAGGGATGTTTGTATACAATGCGGCAACGTCAAGAGTAACAAGGAGGGTTCCACTGGGTAGGCGCCCACCCTTATTTATCTCTTCTATGATGCGGAGGATGTGGGGGGTGTCCTGAACGAATGAAGGAAGAAGAGTCGGAATGTCAGATAGGTATAATGATTCAGAAAGAGAGATAATGCTTCTGTTGGGATATTGTTATTCGAAACTATGGGTCTTCCAGGAATGTCGGCAGTGAACAATAATTCTACGGGGACTTTGTGGACCTTTGGGAGGAGGTGAAAACGTCCTGCATGCTTATTAGTCGGTTTCATGAAATTCAAGTCAGTGGTCGTTCTTAATTCTCTATATCGCAGATCTGTGAGGCTCTGAAGGATTTTTAGGCTGTATTCCTGACTCGAATCGTTATCTAAGGGCTTGTAGTGGCAAGGGTTATTGAGCTGCCTATAAGCTTCATCTTTGTATTTTCACATAGGTAAATGAACTACGCTGCCACCTTTGTCGGCTGGCTTTATAAGTATATCGGTTCTGGCTGATAGGCTATTCATGGTAACTTCTTCTGACGGAGTTGGGTTCGTGCGCTTGTTTGATCGCTTAGTTGTCGCCAATATTTCTCTTGATACTGATTTTAAGTACAGATCTAATTCTGGAGATTGATCTACATCTGGAGTCCAAGTGCTAGGAGGGTGGAGGGTGCATTCGTTAATGTCAGGTTGGTCCTGCTTTTCCGTAAAAAAACTCGCTTATTCTCATTCTCCGAGAAAATTCAGTGAGATCTTTATGTAACTCGTATTCATTCACACGGTTATTTGTGGGACAGAAAGTTAGACCTGTTTCTAGGATACCATTTTCGTCGCCCGTAAGTGTTTTGGAAATGTCAATAACGCTGCTTGGGCAAGTAGCGAGGGAGCTCATTTTTTCTATAGGATTATTGGTTTGGGGAGGAGGTTCTACTAAAGCAATCTCTGTATCGAGGGGGAACATTACATGACCTAATACTCTATAGTCCGGGCTATTGAGAGGCTGATTTTCTACAGTGCAAGCTGTATTTCGCGAGGGGAGCTGGTCATGTTGAAACTTAACCGCTTGCCTATTACTAAGATCATGTTCCTTACGATTTATAAAAATATTCAGATCTAGTTTCTCTTGCTCAGTTAGAGAAAGAGCTTCAGTCTGGTCGTTGAAGAGGCTGAGTTGGCTGGTACAGTGGTCTCTAACAATTTCTAGGAGGGAAAGCGAAGCATTATTGAGAATACCTTGCCACCTGGCAGCTAGTTCAGGAGGGAGCTCACCAAGGGAACAACTAAATTTTAGGCGGAGGCCTCTTGGGATCTTTTTGCTTTAGAGGTACGATGAGTGCGTTTTCAGATGAAATCTGTAGTTGGTTTGTTTGCCGGCTAGTTTTCGAGCTTTCAGGAAAGAGCGGGATTTAGAGTTTGGAGCATCCGGTCTACTCGGTGGTAGTCATTTGTGTTTGTTTCGAGCAAACCTGCGGGGTGACACTTTTTTCTTGGAGTCAGTTGTTTAGGAGGGCTGCTTGGGGTGAGGTCCACATCGATGCCTGTTTGTGTGCTTGTTTGCGTTATACTGCGTGTTGGGGTCTCCGTGAGCCATGAGCGTGATGTCTTTGGTGGGTCGGGTTGTTGTTCGACTGCGTGCTGTACAGCTGGTGTTGCGGCCACCTCCACGGTTTGTGTGCTGGCGTCACATGAGCTGTTCTTCGGTGGACATGACATTTCGCTACTCTTGGGGGTGTAAGGTTGGTTCTGTTGTTCTGTGCTGGCCGGAGACGGGAGGCTGAAGCGTGAAGTTGGGAGCGTCACCTTAAATGAGTTCCTCAGCCTGTGCTTGATATTTTCTGAAATCAGACGGACGCCTCGAAAGTTGGGTGCAGTACTTCCTTGGCCAGGTGTCTTAGGGGGTCGTGGTGAATTTTTGCGTGGTGGATGATGTCAACGTTTCCTTTGTGTTATCCAAAGTACATGAGGAAGTCGTTAAGCTTAGCAGACCTTTGTGAGTGAGCTATAAGTCTGTGTATCTGGGTTATGTCTGGCTTGTGTTTGTTTTCGATCCTGGGAAGTACTGTTGTGAGGGTTATCTTTGCTTTCGGCCTGTTGGTTTGAACGTCGTAAACAAGAGTTTTCATAGCCTCAATGGTGCTTTCAGCGGTGTTGTTCTTTAGGTCGTTAGTGCCAAAGTGAAGAATGAAGTGAGTGATGTTGCGTGGGGCGGCGTCAATGAGTTTTCTGATGTCATCGGTTGTGGCGCCGCTTTGAAACATGCTGTATGGTGAATGTTGTCCGGACGGGAAGTGGTGGTAAATGTACTTAAAGTGGCTATCACCGATCAGAGCTACGTGTGCCAGAGAGAGGAGAGGGCGCTTACCTTGTTCTGTCATCTTGGTACACGAAATCCAGGGAGCAGTAGAACTTTTGAAGATGGTAGAGAACACAAGAAAAGAAAACTTTGAACAAGGTAAGAGCAGGATTGTTGCCAACGTTTCAGCAAAGAGACTTGCTTTCGTCAGGGCAATCTCTCGCCTGCCTGGCACGCTTTATATAGGGGTAGGTCACCAGGTGCGAGGGGAGGAAAGAAGGAAGTGAAATTGAGAAAGCGGATTGGTTTGGGAGTATGTCGGGGGAGATATTAAGGGGCAAAGAAGGTTGTATACTTTGAGCCGCGAAGTAGGTCCTAGGGAGGTCAGCTGGGGGTTGATATTCGGGGAATTTTTGGAGAGAAAGGATGAGAAGGTATTTGTTGACCCGCCGAGGAGCATACCGAAAGGTTCTCAGAACCATTGGAATCAGACCAGGCGGTGAGAGTGGGGACCTTATCAGGAACTATCTGCAAGGCCTCAGGGCAAAAGAGAAGGTAGAGAAGGGGGGAAATAACTAAGTCAAGGAAAAAAGAAGAGAAAGAAAAACAGGGAGGGAAACCTAACAAACCAACACACTAAAGAAAAAGGAATGACCCGACAACTGAAATGGCAGGTGTCACCTACGGCGACATTCCTGGAGCAGGCCTGTCCTGAAGCTCAAAAACGAAAAGATAAAGTTCGAGTGACGTACGGGGCACAAGAAAAATCGGAGTAAAAAAGGGAAATAAAATAAATAAAATGTAATTCCAAAAGCAAAGGTTGGAGGGATGCGGGCGAGTATTAAGCTTGAAGGTAAGGAATGAAAATAAAAGAAATTAGGTGACCAGGTAAAGACCAGAGGGAAGGGTCATAGTCTTTGGATAAGGTATATGCAAGACAGTGCCTAATTCTGTATTCCCGGTGAATATCACAAGGATTCCAAGTTGCCCCTGGACGCATTAATTCCAGTAGGTTCCATGGAGTTGAATTTGTGAATTAAATAGGATTCTCGGTATTCCCTGTCCCTAGGACACTTAAAGTTTGACTGAAGTATATACACCTTCACGTCATCAAAATGTTGGCCTGGTTGGTTGAAATGCTGCGCTACAGCTATGGAGGATTTACCAAGAGCATCTGCCCGGTGACCATTAAGACGTAGGCTCATAGGTTGACTCGTTTTCTACGCACGATGACGGGCGATGACGGACGATCTTTCTACGCACGAGGACGGACGATTTTTTGATCGTTCAGACTGCCGCTTATCTTTGCATCGGGTCAGTGCAATCTTAGAGGGGAGGTAATGCCGCGAACCATGTATTGGGCTTGTTTATTTGTGTTTTGCTTTTGCCGCCCGGCTGCGCCGGTCTGTGTTATCGGTGTTGTCTGTAGGCCATGGGAGGCGCGTGTTCCGTTCTTTGTTTCTGTGCGCATGTGTTATCTCTTCTGATAGGGACAGCGTTCCGAACTAACGTGAAGAGGCTAGAATAATCTTCGTCGATCTACAGTGTTCTGTATACACTTTGACCATTCGAGAAACCCTCGCGCCGAGTGATAAATTCCCGCAGAGCAGATGCCACGGCATTCGACTCTCGACGCTCGACTACGCACGTGACTTTCTTGAATGCTGTTTTGCTGCTTGTGTATTCCTTGAGTTGTTAGGGGAGCACAAGTTCGCTCCAATAAACTTGTTTTCTTTGGAGACAACTGCGTCGTCTTTGGCTTCGTGACAATATGGAGGCGGCTTCACCCGCGCACAGAATCACTCAGGCGGAGCAATGGGAGACCGTGTTACTCAGCCCCAACCCATCGGATTACGCCTGTGCCATCAAGCTGGGTGATTACGCTGCTAGACCCCAAGGGCCCCTGGCCGACGCCTAAGACCACCAGCGTCTCCAAATAAAATTAGTTCTCTGTTCCTCTCTGCACTGAAACCATCGTTCTATGTTACGCGAAATTTTAGCAAACGGTGCTGAGGGAAACAATTGAATAATGCGCCCAATTTGTGCACGAGCCTGCCAGAACGAAACGTGGCGCAAAGCAACGACGATCAATAAAGGTTTTTTTTATTAAACACAAGAATTCCGCTTGCGGTTGTGTGGCTCCATCTGTCATCCGCTCGGGCACCTATATCAGGGTGAAGGCGTTTGGAGCTGCGCTTTGTTCCCGACTGATGGCGCAGCTATGCTTCGCCACATAATATTGACGGAGGCGTTGTAAGAATGAGTGCTGATTAGCAGCGGCGAGGGTTTGTTTGAATATCACCAGAGGAAGGCAGAAACGAAGCGTACAACGGCTGAACGCTTACAATAATTGACGCCAGGAACAAACATTAGCAATATTTTTGAGCGCGTTGCAAGGAAATGTTGGTATTTTTAGCAAAGCAAATGCGCTGAGACACACGCTTTCATGGTCGAGGCGAAAAGCAAGAATGCCCATGTGTTGAAGATTTCGTCGCAATTTAAAGATCCACAGGTGGCCAAATTAATCCGCAGCCCTCCACTATGTTGCGCCTCATCGCCTGTCTAGCGTCGCCGCAGTGATGCTCATAATCATCAGTTGTTCTTTCAGATCACGCGTAAGAAAACACCACGAGCAATGTTTTCAAGTAGGTAAAGATTTTGTTGTTGCTATGTTTGTTTCTTTTCTTATGCAAACTAGAAAGGATGCTGCGCGCATTCCAAGAGCAATTATTGTGCTGGTTTCTGCTGGTCCCAGCTGAGCTGGTTTACGACCAAATTCCCAGCTGGGACCAGCGGACTGCTGGTCCCTGGGACTAACAGGCTGTTGGTCCCCGTTGGGAGCAGCAAGCTCTTAGTCCCAGCAGGCTGTCGGTACCCGTTGGGACCGACGAGATCTTTGCTTCCAGCTAGAATTAGTCATGATTTGAAGCGCAACAAAAACACACGGACGAAGGACACAGTAGACGAGACAGGCGCCATTTTGACGAGACAGTGCATGTCTCATCTATTGTGTCCTTAGTCCGTGTGTTTTTGGAGCGTTTCAGATCATCGCATCAATTTGCCAACTAGCCGGGCAAGAAGTTCTTCTCAGTTAGGATTAGTCACTTGGTGGGTAAAATATACATCGCCAGTGGCATCTGCCTCCAGCTAGAACAGATTGACGTACATATTACACATGATGCACTCATATGAATTTTATTTATTTTATTTTATTTACCAACTGCGATGCACCCTTCCTTTGTCGCTTTTACAGCGACTTAATTTCCTGGCGTCTAGAACTCCTCTGGACAACTTCTTATACAATGGCCACTGAACAGCATTCGCATTATGAATTTATATCAGAACGGCATTCACCCTTTTCACAGCACGTGATGCAGGTAGCGCCTTTTCGTTGTCATCAGGCATTTAGTACACAGGACACACGAACTCTAACAAAGACGTACGAAGCGGCGAGTCCTACGTACCACACCATGACGCCGCGAAATGCGGCTGGCTTCACGTTCACAAAAGTTCGGCGGGCAAAAAAACGTCTTCGGTAACACTCGATGACATGATGTCGACTGTGTTGATGTCGAATAAGGCTACAAGATCAAGATGCTCAGTTGGCGCCGTATTCGTCCCGCGCAAACACACGATCACACCACCGCACACTGCACTTTGTAATCGTCGCCATGCTGGCTACGGAACAACTAGCTTTTTATGGCTTCAGTTGACTTAGCGGCTGGCTTGTTTAAAAAACGTTGCTTGTACGTTAACTAAAAGTCGTACTTATGTATACAATCAGCGACAAAAACACATTTATAGCTTCAAGCTGCAAATTCAGGTTCCCTGTACAATTGACAGCTTTTAGGTCCACTCAAACTTGGCTGCTTTATGAAGGGCAAAAGTGTGGGTTAGGGCATGGCCGATTTTTGCAGTGTTGGCAAAATATATGGGTGACTGAGGTGTCTGTTTTTCTTTCTCTTGAGTTAGAATAGAATATTTAGCCAGTATACCAGGCCTAGAAATAGCTAAAAAAACAGGACTCAAGAAAGGAAGTGGGCACATACACTGCAGTGCTCCCATTGTTTCGGGACCAGGATACATATGTTTTAGGTGCAAAAACTTGAGCTGTAGTTGTCCTAGCTCGCCTCGGTTAATGATTTTGCTGGTTCCAGTAGATGGTTATTGCAGAGACTATCTGGGTACAAAGAGGTCCAGGGAGCAACTGTTGGTCTCAACTGAAACCTTGCTGGTTCCAACAGCAGCCCAGTTAAGACCAACTGCAGCATTGCTGGTCCCAACTGAAGCCCTGTTGGGACCAAAAGCTGGCCTAGCTGGGATCAGCAGTTGCACCGCAGGGACCAGCATCAGCCCAGCTGGGACCAGCGGAGACAAGCTAAAACCAGTTCAAATACTTTCTCTTGGGAATATTTCGCTACCTTGTGATTTCGAAGACATCCACAGTACACATGAGCTTCCACGAACCTGAACAGTTTACAAGGCTGGTCTGCTTATCTACAGCAAAGTATAAACGTAGTTTTGTAGTAAGTACGCATTAAATATCACCAAACAGGCGCACATTTAAACTACCGTGTTTACTCGCGCAATCAGCGCACTTTTTTTTCTCAAAATATAATGCAAATTTAGGGGTGAGTTTATAATGCCAGGTAAATGTTTTGCGAAAACGTTTCACCGCAGATAACGCAAGTAAATTGCAGGTCATAATTTTTACGATAGGTCTCATGAACATAATAACAGCAATAAATAAAATCATAATAAAAACTCTACGGACCACAGCCAGCCGCATTGAAAAGTGACGCATAATGCAGTGTTTTCATGAATTACGGAACGCGCCGGAGCGAGTTTCCTGCGAGGTGCGAACAGGTCGACCAATACGTGGCTGCTGCTGTAGCAGTACAGGGCATCAAAACAGACACGGCTGCTGACGCAGCAAGCTGAGCGCGTTTTTTCTTTCTCTTGTGAGTATATTATGTGCATTTAGTTAGAGTTTCTTCCGCACCAATATTTAACTCATTCTTGCCGATATCGCTAATATCGGAAAGGTGGCGGAAATAACTCAGCCATGTCCGCTTTGAAAGAAGAGTAAGCATAGATAAGCATGGATATTGTCAGCTAGACTTGGCCCACATACGACATATAGCTGCGGCAAGTTCAGGGTGCGATCATTGCGCGGGAATGAAAAAAAAGTCGTATTGTTACGACAAACTTCAGAGGAGCGATCATTACGCGAGTGCGATCATTATACGAGTAAATACGGTAATCCCACTAAGCTAGAATGTTTGCATCGGCCTGTGGGGACGTGCAGGTAACACCAGGTTAAAAAAACAATCTTTCAATACTCAAAGGTATTCCGTAAGAGCTGACAAGAACAAGTGCCGGATAGTTCACCCGTAAGCCCGTTTTATGACGAGACACAAGAAAGAATAATAACGAGAGGACTTTGTTCAATTCAATACTGTTCTCATTTTTCCTTTCGGCGCCTTTTAGGGCAAGCCATTGCGATTTTGTAATACACAGCTCCTTTACCAGATGACAGAAGTTCGAAATTTGCTATTCTCCCTCCTCACTTCAGGTATTGATTTGTATTCCTGCTCTACTGCTCGTGGGGTCTGTAAGACTGTACTGCATAACAAATGAAAAATACTCATTTTGGCGTAAGAAATTTTCCCACTGCAGTAAAGGAGTCTCGGGTACAGGATTTGGTGGCCTTTCATAATGTTTTCTTTGCGAACATCTACCGGTGCGCAGATTGTTTGAAAGGCCAGGATATGCGCCGTACATACGTAATAGTGTATTTCGTAGTGTGTATATCTTTGTGTAATTGGAACCTGCAATCGCACCGACCGCTATAAAGGAAAAAAATGATTGACTAAAATAAAGCAAGATACACGTTGTTCTCACTACAGGGCCCTCGAAAAATCAATTTGATGAGGCAACCGACCGGCGCTCGCCAATCAGATACTAATTTCGCGGTGCGCGGGCACGAATAGAAGCTTCCTTGACAGAAAACACCTACAAAGTCAGAGTTTGTAAAGCGTTCGAGCCTTGTTATCTGAGCAGTCGTTAACGCAGTTGTTTGGAGGAAGAGTGATTGGCGCCAACTGGTTTTCGGGCTATTATTGCTGGAATTGTTACCCTTAGACCAGCTTAAGCACAAATTTAGGTAATCATTAGGGGTGGCTTTAAGGCAAAGAATAAAAATCTACTAACAAAATTGTTTTGCCCACATATATTGTTCCACACCCCTGTGAACCCGAGAAACAGTAACTGAATGATGGGGTAGACCATTCGAGCGCAGCAGTGGTGGCGGATGAAGAAAGCACCAGCTGCCTGTTGCTCCCAATGTAGTACTTCTACCCTCTGTAAATAAATCGCACTGCATCCATGCACGTGACACTGTTGTGTAGTGAGCAGAGTAGCGTCACTACTGACGTTCAGGACTTTTGTCGAAGCCGGCTGCTTGCTGCACTGTTTCCTGCCATGAGTGTAACTAGAAAGCATGAGCGACTGCTACGAGGATGTGGGCTCCCGAGAAAGTGCCCCGTACGTTTGCAGGCAGAGCTAGCGAAGTATCGGACGAGTGGTGTACGCACTAGCAACGCGTGAGTCTATATAATCGCTGGAGCACAACCGCTGCGCTCCCAAACGTCACGTCTTCTTTAGAGGGAACTTCGTTGGTTGGCTTTTATAACAACGCAGAGACGCTAAAAACCATAAACAGATGTTTACTGTAACATACAAGAGCGTTCGTAAGCACGCCGACGCTGTCTTTCTCGTATGCCTGTTCAAAACACCGACTATCACGAACTTTGACGAATATCTTGATTCGGTAGAGGCCGTATATCCTGCCCCGTTTAAATTCAATGAAACGATTAGATTCAATGAAATGATTCGAGCAATCCGTCGTCTAACCTTCTGTCTCTTGCTCGCGGAAAATTCGTGGGTATACTGATGCAATGCGTAACCGAAAGCAAATCGAAAGCAAACTCCGTAACCGAAAGCAAACAACGATTTATATCATTGTAACCCCATCGTATTGATCGGTTTTCTCTGCATGCTCGACGGCCTAAAATTTCCTGGTATCCTGAAATCATCCTATGCAGAAGTGAGAAACACGAACCATTATAGAAAGCCAGTCGACGTCTTTTTTTGGGAAAACACATTTCCTAACTATTGTTACGATTGGCGTACGGTGTTGCGAAGACTGTCCGTAATATTATAGGGTTCAATCACCAAAGCCTTTCGTCGTCCGGTTCCCCTTCCCCCCCCCTCATAGACGGGGATCGAACCGACCTTGTGCGCAATGCGCGGCGGCTACTGACGATGCTGCTGGACAGATCCGCTTTCGGCTGCATCACGGTAATCCAAGCGCCCGATGGCGACGCAGACCACAATGACCGAGAACGTTGCACGGAGGTGGTGACCAAGGCGTCGCGGGGCATCGCCCTTTCGGCGGCAGGATAAGTGATCCTGTCTTCGTCGGCGGGCAGCCTCGCATCGGGGGAAGCCTTTGTGGCGTGTCCGAAATGCTCTGTTCAACCAGCACCCGAAGCCGGATTACCGATGGGGGCCAAGCGTCCTCCTCAACCTCGGGTGGTCCTAAGGGCTTCGACCTTAGAAAGATTGCACCACCGACGTCAACCTGACGCTGACCTGTGCGAGAGGAAAAGTGCCTTCCGTCTGTGAGCGTGTGGGCGTCAATTTCAGTGCCACGGATTTTGGTGTTTGGTGCGTTCCTGAAAGTAGCGGGAGAAAGGGAGAAAGGGGGCGGACCCAACCTGGTTATTCAATCTGGCGAGCTCAGGGCGCAGGACCCTGTTTAGTCAGTCAAACGCTGTGTAAATTTCTGTACATGAAGTTTTTTTCTTCGCCCTTCTCGGCCACAATGCTTGCCCCCAACTCCGGGCCCACGGACGCCATCACCGGTGACGCTACCAGACCCGCAACACTATCAAATAAATTTCTAGGGCGTATATTTCCTCGAATGCTTAGTCAAATTAACATCTGCGCACAACAAACACATTGTCAGGAAGACAAGCGCCTTTCTGTATTTCAGTATTTTTTGCCCTAGCTATAGGGAAAAGTTTCATATGGCCCTCCGAAAGAAGGTGATCATTATCGTAGTTTTTCTTTGGTAGCGGAAGCCCGGGGCGCTCGTCTCTAGTGATGATGCCGCTTTCGCTGATGACAATACATCGTCAGCCCGAAGAAGGATTTTCTTCTTTCGAAGGCAATGTTGCGCCTTGCCGTGCAACTCGTAAAATTTGAACAAAATCTTCCCATTTTTTGAAAAATTGCCTTTGCTAACGTGCTTGATTTTGTGCTCAGTTGGATCCCCCTATTTATTATTAAGTTACCATTTTCGTCTTATTGATAATATTTGTTCATAGGCACTCCTTAGCTAGGATCGTTTTTTTTTTCGTTACGTGATCAGGGAGACCCCAAGTTTTGTTTGTTTTTTGCAGCGACTCTAAAATAAATGAGTAAAAAAACTCAAGAACGTGGTACACCCAAATTTTCTAGCCATACGCGAGGAATCGTTCACAATCACGGTGCATTTCCTCGACAACGCTTCTTCTTTAATTTAAGCTCCATATATTTTTTGTACGTTATTTTCCGACTACAAATTAGCGCGGTCGGTGACATTTTTGTCATATGAATGAATATCTGTTCTAGTTTTTCTTTTAGGAAGCAACTGCAACATTTCTGAACCCTGATATGCGGCTTTCAGCGATCTTTTACGACGGAAAGTATACTTAGGCAAAAATTATCTTACTAAGTCGTACAAACTTCAGGTGTGTCATCGTGAGACGTTGGCAGGCCGAAGGTTGGATCGCAACTTTGGGGTTTTTTCGGGCCTGTAGCCCCACGTTCCTAACATATTATCTTGCTGAAACGGACGGTTGCGATTTTTTTATAATCACTTTAAGGCATTTACGCGGTGCATTTCAGCTTATAATGTTGTCAGGGCAAAGCAATTTTTTAGATTTTGAGGCAACTATTATTACTTTCAGTAGCGGGTGGGCTGTTCTAACATACACATTCTACGTTGGTTCCGAAAGAAGTAACGCTGCGTGGAAGTATAGTTTACTTTTACAACACACATTTGCGTTGCAACACTGCAATTATCAGCATCAAATTGATTCCTTTTTGCGGGACCGGTTTTAGCTACCGCTGAGCCTTTTTTCTCCCGTGTCACATGCTCAGTGATTGCGGAAGAGCTATACAGGCGGTAAGTGCAACATTTTGTGCGATACTTTGAATACAATCCAATATTTATTTTCCTTTTTAACAGAAAGAATGGAGCAGCCGCAAAAGGCTACTTTGAGAAGTATCTTAACGCCCTGTATTGACAGCAGTGGAAAACACACCAAAGAATAGATATTATCGAAGCGCCTTCACTGACGCCGAAAAACCAACATAGCAGTACTTTACACAGAGATAGTGGCAAACTCACCAGGGAAACACCAAGGAACACCACCAAGAAACAATAATACCTGCTATCAAAGCGTCGTCACAGACGAGAAAAATAATTTTACGCCGAGCATAAAAAGAAAGCATTGTTGCACACACGACAAAAATAACCCTTGTTGTACGCGAGGATAGTCGCACAGTTACATACGCGTTCGTTGTTGTATACTATAGCATAAAAAAACAGTTCTAGGAAAAATTTATTTCCAAAGCATCACCAATTCAAATAACAAAAAGGATCACAAGCAATCCAAAATGACACAATGCGACGACAGAAAAATTCTTCGTAAACTGTTCTTTGGCAAGCAACCTATGTCTATAGCGTTCTCTATAAATTTATTTAATAAATGGGCAGTGTATAGGTTATCGATTGCAAAGCATAGGTGTTCCACGGGGTGGGAGCAAACCACGTATCCGGGAAAGGTGTTTCGTGCCAGTAACCGTAACTGTCTGTGAAGATGACGTTTTTTTTTTTTATACGCAACCAACTCGGCACCAACCTGCCCGTAAATTCCTTGAATTGTTCCACATAAAGGAATTAGAAAGCTTAAAGATGAGCAGGAATACAGTAGTCCCAACAAGAACAAATGAGGATTCAAGCAACAAATAAGAAAGCGTTGGAGCAAGTCATGAAAATGCATCTAATCCTAATGCAAGCTTTTACTAAAGCCATTTGGGCCGAGCTTAGCGCTTAGGGAGGCAGACAAAAATTTACTCCTACCGTCGATGTGTACGACAGCATGAGAATAAGCTGACTAGGGCGGCTAGATGTGTGCGAAAAGCGTGAAAAGAAGCGCACGCTATCGTGTGACAGTACAGTGGCCCAACACAACAGACGGCAAAATAGGAAGGCCCGTTTTTTCCATTTTTTTCATGTGTCGGTAGGGTTGCAAAATTATGGCGCCCTCCGCGAAATACGAAACTGGAAATACGAAAGCAGATTGAAGGAGAACAAATCATCCACGCTTCTCTTATGTTTGCCTTCACATGCAACGCCCCACAATTCAATCGCCATGTAAGATGAGGCTCTGAACAGAGGAGTAGCTCAGGTTCCATGTGATCAGTATATTTTTGCTCATAAAGTGTATACCGGGTGCTTCACTAAATAAGATTCTTCACTCTCTTCGCAGGTAGTTCCAAATGACTTTGGGGTGAATGTAGCGGCTTTCCAGAAAGAAACAAAAACTAAAGTGACATCTTGTCTTTTTAGAGCCCTCAGAAAGGTCCTACCGTCTGAGGCTGGAGCTGTTTCCTCCTTTCTGCTCGCGGACACATCCGCCTCTACGCTTCTCCAAGTACCCTAGCCCTCCTTTTCCATTGCAGGGTTAGTACTTCGGCCACTATTCTCTTCTTTCATGCGGCGACCAGGTGATGCGGAGACGCTCATCGAGTGCCGTAACGTGAGTGCTTTTTTTGGTTTCTCTCGCTTTCCCTCCCTCCAACCTAAGTTGTCTCTCAATACCTCACTTTATCTTTAATATTCTTCGCACACTCTCTTTTGCTCTTTGTCAAATTCTCTTCTCTCCAATAGAAGCTGCTTTCGAAATTCTCTACCACTTTCTTTCTCGGATCTCTCGGCCTCTTCTAGGGCTGCCTGTGTAGCCCCCTGGGCCTCTTCACGAGCCCTCTCTCATTCTTCTTGGTCGAGCCACTGTTTCTGTTTCTAGTGGACCAAACTAAATAGTTCGACCCTAACAGGCCCGTGTGGATGCCCACATGAACTATCTTTTCTACGTTCTCAACGTATCCGGAAACCATTGTAGCCTGATGCCAGATATATGCTCCACAGAGAGAATCGACAACGAGATCCCTGATGATACAGACACAGGTACAACGAATGCCAAAATTTCAGGGCTCTTCCTCGTTCTGAAAGCTCGCATAAGACGTCCTGTGGCGAACGCCAGAAATTGCTTAAGTATCCTAAGGGGGGGTGCGCTGCAAAGAGGATGTGGGGATTCTACTCGGGGGAGGAAACAACCCCACTGAAACTGCATTGCTCCGGTGGCAAGGCGTGGAAAGAATTACGCAGAGCCTTGAATAGAACATTTTACATTTTAGAACATCTTACATAGAACATCTTACATAGAATAGAACATCTTACATTTTAACACGTGAGTAACTGTACAGGCACGACACTATAAAGCATTAATCAGAGGTTACTAACAATACCAAAAATGTGAAAGTTAAATGTTGCAGCAGATACAAACAAATGGCGTTAACAATCAATGGCACGAAGTAGAGAGCTAACTAAATATAAAAAAACATAAACAGTTCGATACTTTTTTAAGACATAAAGGTCCCACGGTATTCGTCGACCTGTCCGGGTGATGCACACCTGACCGGAGGTGATTCGTGTACCTATGAAGCCTTGGTTTGGTATAGGCCAGGCCATCGGATGAAGAGCACTGTGAATGAACACCCCGGAGCATGTCGCAGTCTTCCGGGACGCTGGTCGCCGATGACAATTCACGCCCGTTGAACTCGTCGTTACATCACATTTCCACGCAACTAGTTCGTCTGTGCACGGGCGCTGCCTTAATACCCACGCTAACGCGGAGAAAATCAAAACACCAAGCGCTCAGCACCTTTGGCTGGAATATTCCCCTTCTGGAAGGTTCCACGCGGTTCGATGCTGGCAATATTACGCGGCTTCCGGTCCAATCTACAACCTTCTCATGGTCGCAAAGCAATGCCCGTTTATTTCTTGTTACTCCCTTCGTGCTCTGACGCGCGTGAATTCGCTGCGTCTCCGGTTCACCCCGGCGGCCGAGCGATGATTCATAGACGCTCGCTTCAAGAAATTTCTCGAAGGCTCTCGGGGGGAATAGAGAAGCAAAATGTCACGACCAGAGAATATGTGCCACGTTAAAAAAAACGCCACACAATAGTCACCAGTTTTCTTATAATAATACTAAGAATTTCTGCAATAATGGTACACACCATCCGAGAAAATTTTTGACAATTTCCCCAAAAAACAAATGTACCATGGGAAGCTGCGTGCTGGTGGGCGATGCGCTTAATAAAGTACAGAGTGGCCTTCATGGTGTACAAGCAGCTCTCAAGCAGCAGGTCCGAGGGACGGTGGGGGCGAGCGTGGACGAACAGATGAACATAACCTGTGGGTGACGTTCAACGGACCGCGGAAGAGACGCAGTCACCCTCTTCAACGTTGTTTGTTCTGAAGGAAGTTCCAGACAGCGGGAAGTGGGGCAACAAGGTGGACGGTGCTATACCCTAATGAGACAGTAGTTCCGGAATCGGAGGCCACCATGCGTTTGCAAAGGTATCCGCTCCGAACCTCCGTTACCTCGCGGCATCGTTTTGCACCTCTATAAAATATCGAACTACTTAAATGTAAATAAAATCGCTCTATTTTTGCCGTAGAATTATATTTACCTCCCCAAATGTATCGACGTTGGTGGGTTTCGCACATAATGCTGTATTTGCAATATTAACGAACACGATACAAGCGCTACACCGAACATACTGTAGCTGTCACACTGCGGCTAACCGTGATAAATTTCATGTCGGGCGCAGGCATGGACCTCCCTAAGATAACACTCACCCGTTGACCACCTTTTCTATTCCTATAAGGTTTTCCCGTTTACTTCTTTGTACAATTTCAATCTACTCATCAGGTACAAAAACAGCCTCAAGCATAATAACACGACGTTTTTATCTCTATGCAGTTTGCAGAGTGTCCCTGAAACTGGGTATTCTTTTCGAAATAGAGATAATTGGGTGATACGTTTTTGTAGGACCAACCACGGCCTTGATATGGTTAACAACCGTGTACCACGGTTTTTTTTTTCAATGTAAAAACTCTTTATTTTTCATAAAGAAAGACTAAGGGTACGGGGACAAAAGGTACACATAAGTACCTGACTGGGTCCCTGCTCCCTTTGAGACATCAGCAGCAGCACAAAGTTACAAGACGAGAAAAAAAAATTCAGTACAACTGGTAACCAAGCAAACAAAAAAACAACAAATTTTCAAGCACTCGCAACACTTCGCGTAACAGTGTGAGCATAACACAACATATCATCACACAATAACATATATATAAACTTACAAAGAACGGAAATTCAAAGGGAATTATTTATACAAAAAAGATAGGTACATATACAACACAGGATGCCAATAGCTAAATTTACTTATAAAATAAGTCAAAATAGAGATCTTGCAAAACAGTATTCTCGTAATATTCGTTTAAAGGAATTTGGAGGACATGTTTCGATAATCTCACCCATATCTGCATTATCATTTAGGAATTTAGGAATGAGATAGTGCATGGTCTTTAAGCCATAGTTTGTTATAATACGGGGTAACCTGTAGTTTATTTTTCTGAATTGAAAACTATCATTCATTGATAGATATGTTTGCTGAAATTCATGACGATTTATGCGCATTTCCTTGTAGACATATAATGCTAAGTTGTACATATGTAGCTGTTGTATATTCAGTATTTCATGTGCTTCTCTGAACTGTCTGGTACTGTATCGGGAACCTAGATTTTCTAGATCCCGAATAGCGTTTTTCTGCGTTATAGTAACCTTTAAAATATTAGAACGATTTGTTAAGCCCCAGACTAAAAGGCAGTAATTTAATGGGGATTGGAACATTGCATAATACACAGTTAGTCTGAAACTCTTGGGAATTTTATCACGGAGTTTCCATAGTGCGCCAGTAACCTTAGATAGCTTCAGTAATCGTTGATTAGTATGCTCGTTCCACGTAAGAAATTCATCAAAATATACGCCAAGAAATTTGATACTGTTCACAGATTTAATACCTTAATTTGAAAAAAAGAGTTTAGGATTCTTATCTAAAGGACTGTTTCTAGCTCTGAAAATTACGGACTTAGTTTTTTTTTGTATTTAGCTCCAGATCATTTGTCAATAGCCAAGCGGAGAGTTCCTTAAGCCAATCGTTCGCTACTATTTCAAGATCTCCCATGTTATCCCCAGTAAATAAAAAACACGTTAGTGTCGTCTGCATATAGTATAATTTCTTGTGTTTCCGGTATATTGCATATGTCATTTATATATAGTAAAAAAAGGAGAGGTCCTAAAATGGAACCTTGTGGGACACCTTTCGTGATGTTTTGATATCGTGATGCATATTCACCGAGCATTAAATACTGTTTACGATTACGAAGATAACTTTCAATGAGGCTCTGCGCATTTCCCCTTATTCCACAGCTGTCTAACTTTTTCAATTATATACGGTGATTTACGGAATCAAATGCCTTTTTTATATCAAGGAATATTCCAATTCTGTAAAGCTTATTTTCGATGTTTTCAATAAGCTTTTCCTTGATTGTAAGTAGGGCCAGTTCCGTAGACTTTCCCTTTACAAAGCCGAATTTAAATGAATTCGTCTCCAAAGGAATTATTTACGTAGCATTACACCTACTCAACTGAAACTTTATTACCTGCACAATCATTTGTAAACACCGCTTTCTTTTTCTCCTTTTTTTCTTTGAATTACTGTGCGTTGTTACATTTGTATTTGCCATTGTGCGTGTGTAACGTGAGCCCAATGTGTTGCAGTTCTTTTTGCCTATATTCTTTGTGCTGTAGAATCTTGCACTTTTTTTTCCACCGAAGCTAAATCCTACAATGTTGTAACTATGTACTAGATGATAGTCTTTCTTTTTCTTTTATCCTTCTTTATATTGCACTGCAAGTGTCCAGTGTCATGATTTTTTTATGAACGTGAAAAGCATGATAAAAAATAACTTCTTTTTATTTCAATCCAATTTTATTGCTTGGTGTTGCATTTTTACCTGCAAATAAGAAATTCCCGAATTGTTCGCTATGTGCCCCACTGCTTTGTAAAGGGAGTTGGGTCCCTGTCAAGCTCGCTGCGTCCAGCTTTTTGCCCTCTTTCCTGCATTTTCTGTTGTCGTTGTTACGAAAATGCAAAATAAATGAATGAATGAATATTTGTTCAGTCATGGCCACATGCACCCGAAATATGTGTTGCTTAATAGCCCTCTTCACATAGAAGGCTGCTGCGTAGGATGTGCGTCCAAAACCTCGTTTGTGGTTTAAAAATAGGCACGCAAGAACATCAAACTGCTTTAGTAATAAAGCATGGCGCCAGCTGACCCGCAGCCACTTTGGCTCCCTACTGCAGCTTGTTTGATACTTTGAGGAGGCCTGTTGTGTTGACCGTTGCCCTGTTTTGTGTACGCGGTTCATCAACATTAAAGCGCGTGCCTCAGCGTCTTTTTTCCCGTAGGAATGTTTTTTAGTGACCATTCAATTATACCACAGTATGCTAACGTAATTTTTCCTAGCCTAAATTGAAGCGTTGTAAATACTTGGGATTTAGATAGAGGGCTCGGTGGCAACCGGGCAGGCTTTTGGGTTGGCCTGTTCTACCGGAGTGCTGGCCGGTGAGCACGATGCTGAAGGAACACTGAACAGCTGGGCCTCTCTTTAATCGTTATATAACAGTATTCTGGATGTGGATGTAGCTTTTGTGGCAGCAGCAGTCAATTATTAACGAATTAAATGCCTACACGTGAAAAACAGCGCAGCGGCATCATACTTCCGAGCTCGAATTCCTGGCATTACGAACCGTGAATACCGCAACGCGATTTACGCGTAATTGAACATCGATTATTTACGCGTAATGTGAACATCACTGTAGCACACGCAAAAGAAATGACTGTGTCAAACATAAGATATTGAATAGAAGAAATTATTTATTGCGTTTCTGTTGGTTATATGTTAAATTATTAAAAGATCATTGAATATTTTCCAAAATTATTTCTTATCTTAAAACGAGTGAACAACAACTCATCATTGCTCAAAAAATAGCCTCACCACAACTCTCTGAGCCCTGCTTTCTGTTTATATTTCATTCAGAAGCTTTGCGTCGTTAAATGTATTTAGTGCAAAAAGTTTGGAATATGACTGCGAGTAGAATGATGCATGGTCAACTCAATGAAAAAAAAATTAGCAGTGGCTTAGCTCCATTATGCTAGGATATACGTAGCGTGAGCTAAGGTTCAGCTGGTTATTCTTAGATATCCTCACTGTAAACGCAAACTAGCCGGAAATGGAGTTTTAATCAAGTAATGTGCCCTGAAAAGTACCTATAGCAAAAAATGTACTCCCTAGGCATGATCTAAAGAAGTGGACGAACCTCCATGGTAGTACCGTTGCCCATCCGGGTAGCAAAAGGGAGGATTTAGAACTACTTAACACCATTTGTGAGATGGCGTTCCGTTCCTTGTATACTACCACGTCCACAATAAACGCCCTATCTGAGGTAATCATCTCAAGCGGGCGGTCGCCATGTTAGTCTTCTGTTGTCTCCGTGCACCAGCACTTCAACCGTGGCCTAATGCTAATTAGAACGAGTGAGAAGGACGCGACGGTTGCACGCAGCTACAAAACCAATACCGTACGTATACCCGTATAGATGCTTCAACCAGCGCGATCACAGGCAGAGAGCGCGGCCGTGTTGTCTCAATCTGTTTATTTTGGCGATAGGTGTTGTCAAACTCTGCTGCTAACGAAGAGGCAGTTCTCGCCGTTGCAAACAATTGCAATGTTCATCTGCTTCGCTTGCTTGCGCATACATAGACGATTTAAATTCTCGTGCCAGCGCGCCAACGCACCCGACTGCAGCGACTCAACTTGCCCTGGCGGCACGACTGGCTGCCCGGATGTAAACGAGTTCTGTGCTATCAACGCAGCGCGGCCGGTGACTCGGCGCGGCCGGAGCTTCAAGCCTCGCCTTGGGCCGTCGTTTTTTCGTATTTGTGAAGGACTAATAGTGCCATTTGGTGGAAAGATTTTCATGTGCTCCTGTCACACCACAAGGAACAGCCGCAAACAGCATTTGGATACGGCGACAGGTGTGGACAGCTCGCTGGTAAGTGGTCTTTCATCAGTCGATGCGTTTGTCAAACGTTTGGATAGGGTTAACAGCGAAGTATCCGGGTACCCGTGCCGCTCACAGCTCGTACACGCACGGGCAAAGAAAAAAGCGCACACTCGTATTATTTTACTTGTTTGTGGGTTTTGGGGTATGCGTTCGCATTCTTTTGTAGGCCGGTTTGTAACAGGGCATTCGAGATAAAATCGTTTGTCGCGCGCGGCATCGTTTCAAAGCAACGTGACGGTTACTTCGTGCTGGCGAAAATCAGCGCAGTCAGACGGAAGCGGGAAGGAACGTAGAGAGATCGGGAAAGAGGGCGCTAATATATAAAAGAAAGCGTAATGCAAGACGAGAAATATAACACAACCCGCCTGCATTTCTCCGAACTTCAGGACAGAGCCGCACACGGGTACGTTGTCACAAACTCGAGCGTACGACGTCTAAAAGTACGGTATATTTTTTTTTTTTCATTTTCAACGTGACCTAAGCCACTTATCTTCTCATTACTGCGCAAGCAGACCTGATTGTGTCCCTGTGTTTGAGCGCACAGCCATCCTTTTGCGACATAAGGACCAGCAAACGCGAGAAATTGTAGAAGCCAGCCACATCAGAAAAGCTGGTTCCGAATGTATCAGTCATCCCTCTATCGCCCTGCTTAATCGAGAAGTCGCATATTTAGACGCACATTGAGCGCTATTTCGGTGCTTCTTCTGGGAATGCGTGTTGGGGGTGGGAGGGGGGTCTTAATCCATGTATGATGCGGTTATCTTTGCTGATTTTTCGCCTTTCGTACGCCTCAAAGTTCGTTTTGTGGTTTTGTTGTTTCGGTTTTTTTGTATTTTCGGCTGAGTGCGCCGAGAACTGTGACGCATTGGGGGCGCGGCAATTGGGCGCTTGGGCATATAAAGCTTTGAATTGTGCAATAATAAACTAGTTGCGAGTGTGCGCTTGTGCCGTCTTCATGTGTTCTTGTCCTCGTTAATTTGCGCGCAGTTTATTTTTCGCAATGCATAATTACCAACTCGCCCAACTCGCAACCCTTTTACCGATCCTATACTCCGTAAAAATGAGTTGCCTGACCTTTTAGGTCAGGCAACTCTCGCGCAGCGCATCATTCTGCCAGGGGGCCATATCCTAATGTCAATGCACACACTATGAAAGCAGCTTGCACTTAATGCGTCACATTGTCTGCTGATAAGCATTTTAGATTCGCCCCTCTCATCATCATTCACTTCGTGGAGATGGCGGGATTTTCTTTCATAGCTTGTTGTCACTGCAGTAATTAATAGCAGAATCTGTCCTACAAATCACAGAAACGGTTCGTTTCACGTTGAAAATAATCACAGTAACAATCTTTGCACCACCCGGGGGAACAATCGGTTGCAGTGATGAGGCATAAGGGTAACTTGTTGTTAAAGGGTCATTGAAGACAACCAGCAAGTTGATTTCAAACGGAAGTCGGACCTCCGCATAGCCATTTCAGCATTGATTTAGTGCCAAGATGCCTTAAGTGCTGAGAAATCGCTGTTCAACTGCTCATCAAACGTGACGCAAACACGACTGCAGTCGCTGTTTGCATCAGGATAAACCGGAAGCAAGTGAAGCAGCGGTGATTAATAGCAGTATACAAGCAACTGAATACAACATTACCACGTACCAAGCAGTTTGGTCAGTTCCGGTCAAATCGCTCATGCTTCCCCAAACTCCCCTGTCATTTGCCGTTCGAGACCACTAAGCAAAATGTTTCTCCATTGGACCTGTGATCAGTATTTACGCTTCACTGAAGAAAAACATTGGCCTTTTGAGGCACCGCAAGTTTTGGCGTCGAACGATTTTCTCATGCGTAGCTCGCATGCTCCCTTGGAAAGCGGTACTGCCACCCCAAGTATGGACGAGTAGCACCATCCAGCGGCAGCCAAGAAAGAAGTTGTGCGCGTCAGGCCACTTAAGCCCTTCCGGTGAAAACATGTTTTTGCTAGTTTCAACCTTATTTTTAAAAAAATGCCAGGTGTAAGAGGGGTATAATAGTGTTCTCCGTGAGCTAATCTATCAACCTAGAGACTTGCATTTTAACTTCACTGTCATTTAAAGTTGTGCTCGAGTATATTGTGCGGAAGTAATATCTTTTTTATTGCTGCAAAAGCTACGATGGTTAATGTACTGGCAATTGGTTCTATGAAGCCTTTGCATTCCTAATTTAAGTACTGAATCTTCGCAGGGAACCTGGCATAACAATTTTATTACTGTACCGAATTATTAAGTTCATTTAACCATAGTGTCTGTTTTGAATTTTACATGTGGCGCATTTTTTTTCTTTTTTGCTTTTTCAGGTAGATGTTCCTTTGACTCCCTGCCTGCATTCCGCGAACGGGGAAATTAGCCTCCGCATCGATGGCCAGAGTGTCTTGACTGCATCATCTTTACTGGGAGGACTGTGTAGTCTGTTTGCATCGTTCTCGGTTTTCAACATTCAATATCCCAAGAAGGCACACATAGCTCTAACGTTTGTGGAACATGCCTTTTTGGACCTTGCCAGCACCAAACCACGTGTGAAGGATTTAGAACTAATTAACTTTTATCGAATCAATATCCCTCACCAATATTTTATTTGTTTTCAATCCTGTAATCATTGGATAGTAGTTTAAAGAATTTCGTATTATGTTTCTGACGTTTTCTTTTTTTTTACTGAACAGGGGATATTTGATGGGCCCTTCTGTATGCTGATAATACAGCTATCTTTTAGTGAAGCAATAATATTAACCAACTAATATAACTTGAAACAATTATCTAAATAATGTTGGCAACTGATGCCAAATGAATCAACTCAAAATTATCGGAAAAACACATCTTACATGGCTGCTTCTTCTCACTCTGAAGAAGCTGTCGCGATACCACCCATTCTGTTCTATATCCTTGCAATTAACCCCTCAGACTGGGTCACTTTTCTTGGCGCATTTGTGTCTTTATCAAAACGCACTGGTATTTTCCGCAGCACATTTCTCGTTCTTTATATTACTCATTTATCCATAGCCATCTCATTGCTGTCTGTCTCCTACATCATTTATCTCTTGTGCCTTTACCATCTACAAAACTCTCGTTACCTTTCAATATCAAATCGTTACACAGCTCTCGCTCATTTCACCACCAATTGAAAACATTTTTTGTTGTTTTAAACCACTGCAACCATTTTTTTCACTTTGTGTACTGAGTACTGAAGCGTACTGATAAGTACTCACGCGTTCTCAATCCTCTAGTATTATATAATGATGTCACTTACCATGCCGTTGTGTTTGTGCCTATATGTTTTTCGCGTATTTCCAGTTCTTGTAGTAATATTAATTCTACGGTTTGTTCAACTAGCATTCTATTGCTGTCTTCCATTCCTAACTGGCGTGTTTTTAGCAATTTACCATTTTTGCTTTCTTATAGGAGGTCGCCCTAAGTTTTTATTTCGGAGCCCCCTTGTGTACACCATGTACCATGTAAACTTGTATGCGAAAGTTCGTTTGAAATAAACCTGAAACCGAGAAAAACCGTGTGAAATCAGTACACCCGCAGGGAACTAGAAACTCTCCCTTGTGGCCTTGAAAAAACTCCTTTCGGAAGGCCCACAAAACCGCCCCAACTTTGCAAAACTCCATTCAAAAGAAATATATGCTTCCCTTGAACCTCCTAAAAACTCCCCTCGCGAGGCCTACAAAACGTAAAACTCCATGCAAAAGAAGTAAATGCTTCCCTTGAACCTCCTCAAAACGCCCCTAAAATAACATAAGTACTTCCCAAGGGAGCCATAATAGGCTCCTATTCAACCGCCTAAAAAGTCCATAAACATCACTTAAAAACGCCTTGAGGAAGCAAAGAATACTCCATTTTGATCTCCTTAAATTATCCCTAACATTTCTTAACACTCCCTAACTACCTCCTTTCTATCACCTAAAAACACCCTGTTTTGAGGAGGTAAACAAAACCTCCCTGTTCCATGTAGTAAAAAAACTCCTACAAGGAGGATCACTAGAGGACAGGCGAAAAAGAACCTCTAGGGAGTATATGGGTGGAAAAAAAGTTTAGAGTGCTGATTGCCTAGGGTGAGCTGATTATCATGCTTACTGCTGGTAAAACGATTTCCAATTCAATACAATTCTATCCAATCCAGTCGAGTCCAGTCCAGTCACTGCTCCTCGCGCATGCGCTGCACGGCTCTCCAGGAGCCACGCGAAACGCCTATCAAGCGTCTGCGGCGCACCGTCAGACTTTGCTACTGCGCAACGGGGGCGCACAGCTAGGCACGCGCCGGCGCCAGTGCATGTGCCGTGGCTATGGCGTCACTCCTCTGGAATGCGCAGACCGGCGAATGTGAGCACCCAATTCGCTACACAACCGTACTCCAATTGGATTGTATTTTCAATCCAATCCAATCCAAATCCACTCTAATCTAATCTAATCTAATCTAATCTAATCTAATCTAATCTAATCCACTCCAATCCAATCTAATCCAATATAATCTAATCCAATCCAATCCACTACTCCTCGCGATTGCGCAGCACGCCCCTTCACGGTCCAATCGAAACTGCTCAACCTCGGCCAGTGTAGCTCATGCTACAAAAAAAAAGAGAGGAACCGGCAAGGCGACAAAACAAGCTAGTGGAACGGTGTTCATACGTTCTTCAGCGTTGCTAATGAGGAAGCAGGTGTCGGCATAATAACAGGGTTATGGTGTTTTGAGTTGGCAAGCAAAAGAAGAGAAACACATCGTCATCATCATCATTATCATCATAATTTATTGTACCTTTGGGGGTATAACCTACGGGGACGGCAAGTACAAAATATCACACTGGGTGATGGTCGCTGGTACAGGCATACACGTGAGGCACGTTTACAACGAAATGGCAACAACAGTTTCAAATACATGTATACATAATAAAACTGTAAAATAGAAAAGAAATTAACAACAGCTGTTATAATTTGCGAATAACTGTTTGAGTACTAATTGGTCACGTTCATTGACTATTGTTTTGGGGAACGTTATTCCAATCTTCCATGGCTGTACGTAAAAAAGATTTCTTAGAAGGGTTAGTTGACCCATGTAGGCGCTCTATACTTAAAGAATTAGAGAGCCTACGTGACGAGTGGCCAGGAGGGAGGAGGACTGTATTCAATTGTGAAGGAAATTATATAAAAGTTTAGGTAAAAGGTAGAGTAGACAAAGTTTACGGCGAATTACGAGGGCAGAGAGGTTCAGAGATAACTTAATAGTGGTAATACTTGAGCGCGGGTTGTACTGTGAAGAAATAAATCTAGCGGCACGATTCTAAATGAATTATTGAAGTACTTCTGGTGGGGGCGCCAAATAGCAGATGCATATTCCGGTTCACTGCACGTGAAAGTTCCATGAGCCAGTTTTCGAATTTGGCGAGGACAGGAGGTTAGAGATAGTTTGATTTAGCCGAGTGATTTAGCCAAGAAACACTGGTGAGAAATTGCCGCTGTATGCTTATTACAGAAACAAATCAGTCACTGTTTGTCATCAAAGAGCATCTCCGTACGAGAAGAAAGCTGTGTTAAGTTCAATGAAAGTTCGGTAAGAAAGATGTTCTGTTAACACAAAAATTAATATGCCTTTATTCACTGACCTTCGAAGAGAAACTAAAATGAATAACTACAAGTTTGACTAGTAGCTCCATTACGCATTTCAGAGTCTTATAATCAAGTTACTGAGTACATATCACAGGTTTAGGAGCTTAGTTTATATGTAATGTATGGCTGAAGCGAGAAAAACAGGCGCCAGAGCTGCCTACCTATTTCCGCATTCGTTTGAGCCAGCATGCTCGAGACGACAGTAAATGCTCGTTCTATCAGACGTTCTATCAGGCCTTGAAGTAAACCAGAGAACGGTAGGACGTTTGGCCTTAGGCGCGCATGGAAAAACAACTAACGAAGCAGTTCAGGGAGATATGGGCTGGGCGTCGTTTGAAGTTAGAGAAGCTCAGAGTAAAATATGCTTTGAGATGAGGTTGAGGGCAATGGATCAACGAAGGTGGGCAACTAAGGTTTTTAGGTACCTATACTTGAAAAGCGTGGACACGCAGTGGTTAAGAAAGACTAAAAGGCTAACGATGAAATACGGAAAGAACAGTGGGGAATCCAAAACAGCCAAGGTAACCAAAAAAGAGGCAAGGCAGATTCAAACGAATAAATGGAGGGAAAAAATGGAAGCTAAAACGTCGTTAGAGATGTACAGGGCTGAGAAGATGAACATCAGAAAGGAAAATTTCTACGATAATTCCCAGGGCAGTGCTTTGCTTTTTGAGGCTAGAGCAGGTTGCCTGCGAAGTAAGAGTTTTGTGGGGAAGTATTCACAAAATGATGGGGTATGCGTGGTCTGCGGAAAAGAAACAGAAACTATGCGGCACATCGTGTTAGAATGTGAGGGTATCCATCCAAATCTACATGAAGGGAATATTGGGCTTTCAGAAGCCCTAGGATTTAAGGGTATCACAGAGGAAGTTACCTTCAAGGCTGTTGAGGGTACGAAAAGAAGATTAGAATGCTGGTGGACGAAAAGTAGAGAGGGGAATATTGCCTAGGACAGTTACCACCTGTAACAGGAAAAAAAAGTATTTTGTGCCTAATAAGCTTTTTGTGCCTGCCCTGAGCAGCGCTAGTATTAAACCAAAAGTGTAAAACATATGTATATTAGTCCTTTTTGGTAAGATGACATGTCATCACCCCGATACAAAGGGGAAACCAATAGAAATCATCATCATCATCGCATTCCGACGCTCGAGGGCGCTCGCGCGACGGCGCGCCCCTCCGGATCAAATCGGGTAACTTCGGGTAACTTCGAGAAAACTCGGGCATTCGCACTTTGCCATCTTCCCTCTCACTTGGGAAATGCTTGTCTTTCTTTTGTGCCTGAGACCTTGCTTTTGGGTGCTGGGAACCAAAGGCAGGTACCATTCTCACGCACAGAATATGGGCGCCAGAGATTATGCCACACGTTACCCAACACATTAAATGAGCTTTATAAGCACTGCATCGATCCTTTATCCATGAGTGACAAGAGCATTATGGAACTATCGTTGTGATGGCTTCATTTGAATTTTACTTGCGAAAACGTGTTCCTGAACGCAGGAAATACTGTTCGTGTCACTTTCGTGTATACATTATCACTCTCGCGTACGAATGTTATGTGTCATTGGAATTCTAAGATACCATGTCCTGAAATTTTACCTCGTTGCCTGTTTGCATTTTATGTACTTGTTTTTACATGTGACAAGCGCTACATTGCTGAATATTCACGTTGCTTTTACCTCGTTTTTACGGTGCACGCCTTCATTTAGTTTTTTCTAAAGTGAACAAATACTGTTTCTATTTGCGTTTTACCGTGTTTCCTCAGCTATCTCGTTTTTTTTTTCGTTTTTTTTTCTGTGTGAAATGTTACCCAGTAGGACATGAATCATCCAACAGTATGTATGTATGTCTTGTGTTTGCACTTCTTTGCTGCTAGTTGACGGTGGCCGGAGCTCTGTCAAGCTGCTGTATTGCAGTTTTTTTTTCGTCCGCCATTTTTTCACCATTTTTCACCTGGTGTATTGATTTGGTGAAAAATAAACAAATGGAATTGACTTGAAAGGATGTGTTTCTGGTTATGAATACTGGCTCGCTCCAGGCTGCGGACCACTGTGGATGAGATCTCCCCTTTGGCATAATTCCGTACTGCTTGGCGTGAGTCCCTAAGGACTGTGGCGCAGCCTTGATCGGCCAGCACCAGTGCTATGGCCACGTCCACGGCCTCCTCGGACTCTACACAATTTACTCTTGGAGCGGATCTTGTAGTGCCTGCAGCGTCAACGACCGTCACAGCGTAGCGGCTGCCATCCGCGTATTCTGGAGCGTCGACGAAGCGAGCGCCAGCGTCCTCGCTGTGTTGGTCCGTGAGGGCCTTGGCTCCGGCTTGACGGGTGCCTTTGTTGTGTTCTGGGTGAACGCTCCTAGGTGTTGGGTCTATGCGTATGGCTTGCCGAACTTCGTTGCTGACCGTGATCTTGTTTTCGTGCTGTCGGTGGTATTTGATTTGCAGTTTTTCGAGGATTTTGCGGCCTGTCTTTGTTGCTGATAGCCTTTCCAGTTGAGATACTCTCTGTGCTTGTGCTATCTCTTCGAGCGTGTTGTATATTCCTAGTTGTAGCAGCAGATCGGTGTGCGTGGTGTCCGGTATGCCGAGGGCGACCTTGTGAGCCTTGTGCATCACTATGTCGATCTTTTTTCTTTCACTTTGGTATCAGTGGTGATATGCAGTCACGTAGTTAACGTGACAGATCACAAACGCTTAAACTAATCGGACGAGATTGTCCTCGATGATCATTCCGAGGACTCTGATCTTAGGTACCTTGGGTATGATGGTACAATCTTTGGTGCGTATCGTGTTCTTGTTCCCTTCCTTTTGCGGCTTAGTCTTGTGTCTTCTTGCGGGTTGGTACAAGAGTAGTTCCGACTTCTTTGGCGAACATTTGAAGCCAGTGTCTTGGAGGTGACCTTCGATCTCGTTGACCGCTCTCGGGAGTACTGTCTCTATGTGTCCGTGGCTGCCTTTGCATACCCGCGGGATGGTGTCGTCGGCGTCGATAGTATGTTCGACGTCCTCAAGCTTCTCGAGTCTCTCGGCCACTCCGATCATGAGTAGATTGAAGAGCATTGGGGAGGTTACAGACCCTTGTGTGGTGCCCTTGTGCCCCATGGTACGTTCGCCGACTCTGAAGTCTCCCGCCAAGAGTTCGGCGCGTCTGTCCGCTAGAAAGTCTCTAACATAGTTTTAGCTAAGCTCTCCCAGGTTAACTTTCGATATTTGTCTTAGGAATGCAGTGTGTTCGATTTGATTAAATGCACTCTATACGTTGAGACGTAATATGGCCTTGTTGCCGCTGGTCTGGCCGTCTATTACTTGCTGTTTGAGCTGAAGCATGGCGTCTTGCGTGCGCAGGTGTTGCCTGAATCCGATGATCGCGTGGGGGAAGGATTCTATTTGTTCTAGGAACTTTTGCCACCATTTCAAGAGGCCGTGCTCGAGAAATTTTCCAACGCAGGACGTCCACGATATAGGTCTGATGTTTTCCGGGTCTGTGGGCTTGGACGGCTTTGAGATTAGAATCATTTTGGCCCTTTTCTACTGTCGGGGGAGCTTTTCTGTTCTCCAGCATTCGTTGTAGTAATCTTTTAAGCTTCGATTGACTGATCATCGAGGTTCCTAAGAGTTCTGTTCGTTACCCGGTCAGGGCCGGGCGCCGATCTACTGTTGAGGTCGTGGAGTGCCGTTCTTACTTCCTCGACGCTAATGTCGCAGTCTAAGGCTTCATTAGTCTCGCCAGTATATGGGCCGTTTTGTTTCGTGGTCGACAGTGGCATGCACTTGTTCAGTAGATACATTTTGACAGCCGCCTCGCCCATGGCCATCGTCTCCGCTAATTAGTCGGTCACGCTAATTTCGCCTTAGTCTCGTCTAGCAACTGTCTTAGGATGTTCCACGCTTTGCCATTGTGCATTTGGCCATTGATCGCATTGCAGAGCTCGTGCCATTGTTGCTTGCAAAGCTCCCGGCAGCGCTCCTCCATGTTGAGATTTACCTCTGCAATCATTCTGCGAAGTTTGAGGTTGAGGCGTTGTTTCTTCCAATGCGCGAGTAGGCCTCGATCATGTGTGCCAATCGGCTGGCCACCTTGTCTACTTCAAGTTCAGTCTCGATCTTTTTAGTTGCTGCCGCGACGCTGCCTGTGAGGTCACGGCACCGTGCATCGATGTCCGGGATCTGGCTTGAGTTTTCGTCGTGCGGCGAATCTCTTAGTTTCCTAAAGTTGTTGCAGTCAATCCATTTGAATTTACGCGTGCCGGCCTGGTGTGCCCCGGGAAGAGGGATCTTGGTTTATATGATCAGGTGGTCGCTGCCCAGGTCCGTGGATGTGTTCTGAACAAACGCTGAACAAACCCTGGGTATCCTGCATCTTTTACCAAAAATGCTTGTGAAAGCCTCCTTCAAAAGCTGAAAGGAAAGAAAAAAGAGCGTGCTCAGTTGGAACGTAACACAACGCACGTTATTCCTTATTTTCACCGCAGTTCGCATAACGTCAAGAAGGCTGCGGCGAGATATAAAGTGAACGTGTTGTTTTCCGCCCCGTGCAAATTGGAAAGACTGTGTCCAGTGATGGAAAAGAAAGAAACCAAGCGTGGTTGCACAAAGTAACATGAAAAACGTTACACTGATTGCGTGCGCAACGTTGTGTACGAGATACCACTGCGCTGAGGTTTTTCATATATCGGACAGACAGGCCGATGCTTTAATGATAGGGCACGTGAGCACCAACTTGCTGTACGTAGCAATCTAGGTGGTCACATGAACGACCATTGTAAAAGATGCGGGTGTGAGCCACTAATAGATAAAACCAAGTTTCTCAAACGAGCCTTTGATAAAACAGAGAGAGAGATTATGGAAGCTTTTTACATAAACAAAGCGGGTAAAAAATGTATTAGCATATAATCATTGTCACTGTACGATAAAGAGATAAAAGTTTTACAAGGTGTCCTTTAACCAGTTCCCTCCCCTAACAAATGTACTTTTCTTTTTACTTCTTCATGGTTTTAAGTTTCGTATGTGTTTTTTTGAGATATAAGCATGCTTGGACGCTCTGAAATAAACAATTGGAAGTCAGCGCCCGTCTACGTCGTTTGTATCTCTTGCCTTTCGTCCTGTCAATTCGCGCTGTTGATGTTTCTATTTATTGCGTTCGTTAGCGAGTTTACCAAGCGTTCAACACCATAATGATGTCATAATTGTTCGGCTTCAGAGTCAGTTCGTTATGATAAAATGGCTACAATAAAAAATCGGAGCACGAAAGTGCTTTGAGTACTCTGGACAACGTTGCCTGTGGCCCGATCGCGGTTGCGTAGCACAAACCTTGCCTTGTCATTGTATTTTCATGTGAATAAACAACGCCCGCTGCGGATATGCACCTTCTTACACGCAGCGATAACGAAAGCCAATTTGCGAAGAATGGAATGTATGCCGTAGAGCCTGAAAAAAATATCCACACCATCCTTGTGAGCCTCCCAAACATCCCTAAACCTATTAATAGGATGTTTGTGACGGTGCAGAGAATTTAATGCGTTGGGCACAGAAAAAAAACAATAATCGGATACAGGTCAACATCGGAAGAAATGGAAGACAGCCGCTTTATCTGCTGCTGTGCGATGCGCGTGTAGGGGTCCGCTGCTTGGTGCGTAGCATTAGACTGTTGAGTGCTCATAAGGACATCTCACAAATACTGCAGGCAAGCATTTTGAAAACTTATCGAGGAGCTCTGACCGCTGAACCTCGCGAATAAGTTAGAATGGACGAGTATAGTGCTTACGGTGGCATAACCAACCGCATTATGGGCACATGTCGATTTGTTTGCGGTATACACTCTAAACTTTTTTTCCACCCATATACTCCCTAGAGGTTCTTTTTCGCCGGTCCTCTAGTGATCCTCCTTGTAGGAGTTTTTTTACTACATAGAACAGGGAGGTTTTGTTTACCTCCTCAAAACAGAGTGTTTTTAGGTGATAGAAAGGAGGTAGTTAGGGAGTGTTAAGAAATGTTAGGGAGAATTTAAGGAGATCAAAATGGAGTATTCTTTACTTCCTCAAGGCGTTTTTAAGTGATGTTTATGAACTTTTTAGGCGGTTGAATAGGAGCCTATTATGGCTCCCTTGGGAAGTACTTATGTTATTTTAGGGGCGTTTTGAGGAGGTTCAAGGGAAGCATTTACTTCTTTTGCATGGAGTTTTACGTTTGGTGGGCCTCGCGAGGGGAGTTTTTAGGAGGTTCAAGGGAAGCATATATTCCTTTTGAATGGAGTTTTGAAAAGTTGGGGCGGTTTTGTAGGCCTTCCGAAAGGAGTTTTTTCAAGGCCACAAGGGAGAGTTTCTAGTTCCCTGCGGGAGTACTGATTTCACACGGTTTTGCTCGGTTTCAGGTTTATTTCAAACGAACTTTCGCATACAAGTTTACATGGTACATGGTGTACACAAGGAGGCTCCGAAATAAAAACTTAGGGCGACCTCCTATAAGAAAGCAAAAATGGTAAATTGCTAAAAACACGCCAGTTAGGAATGGAAGAGAGCAATAGAATGCTGGTTGAACAAACCGTAGAATTAATATTACTACAAGAACTGGAAATACGCGAAAAACAAAGATAGGCGCAAACACAACCACATGGTAAGTGAAATCATTATATAATAATAGCCGATCGAGAACGCGTCAGTACTTATCAGAACGCATCAGCACTCAGTACACAAAGTGAAAAAAATGGTTGCAGTGGTTTACAACAACAAAAAAATTTCAGTTGGTGGTGAAATGAGCGATCTGTGTGCTAGTTGAACAAACTGTAGAAACAATATTACTACAAGAACTGGAAATACGCGAAAAACATATAGGCACAAACACAACGGCATGGTAAGTGACATCATTATATAATACTAGAGGATTGAGAACGCGTGAGTACTTATCAGTACGCATCAGTACTCAGTACACAAAGTGAAAAAAATGGTTGCAGTGGTTTACAACAACAAAATATTTTTTCAATTGGTGGTGAAATGAGCGAGAGCTGTGTAACGATTTGATATTGAAAGGTAACGAGCATTTTGTAGATGGTAAAGGCACAAGAGATAAATGATGTAGGAGACAGACAGCAATGAGATGGCTATGGATAAATGAGTAATATAAAGAAGGAGAAATATGATGCGGAAAATACCAGTGCGTTTTGATAAAGACACAAATGCGCCAAGAAAAGTGACCCAGTCTGGGTTAATTGCAAGGATATAGAACAGAATTGGTGGTATCGCGACAGCTTCTTCAGAGTGAGAAGAAAAAGCCATGTAATTCGTGTTTTTCCGATAATTTTGAGTTGCTTCATTTGGCACCAGTTGCCAACATTATTTAGATAATTGTTTCAAGTTACATTAGTTGGTTAATATTATTGATTCACTAAAAGATAGCTGTATTATCAGCATACAGAAGGGCCCATCAAATATCCCCTGTTCAGTAAAAAAAAAGAAAACGTCAGAAACATAATACGAAATTGTTTAAACTACTATCCAATGATTACAGGATTGAAAACAAATAAAATATTGGTGAGGGATATTGATGCGATAAAAGTTAATTAGTTCTAAATCCTTCACACGTGGTTTGGTGCTGGCAAGGTCCAAAAAGGCATGTTCCACAAACGTTAGAGCTCTGTGTGCCTTCTTGGGATATTGAATGTTGAAAACCCAGAACGATGCAAACAGACTACACAGTACTCCCAGTAAAGATGATGCAGTCAAGACACTCTGGCCATCGATGCGGAGGCTAATTTTCGCGGAATGCAGGCAGGGAGTCAAAGGAAGATCTACCTGAAAAAGCAAAAAAGAAAAAAAAATGCCCCACATGTAAAATTCAAAACAGACACTATGGTTAAATGAACTTAATAATTCGGTACAGTAATAAAATTGTTATGCCAGGTTCCCTGCGAATTTCAGTACTTAAATTAGGAATGCAAAGGCTTCATAAAACCAAGTGCCAGTACATTAACCATCGTGGCTTTTGCAGCAATAGAAAAGATATTACTTCCGCACAATATACTCGAGCACAACTATAAATGACAGTGAAGTTAAAATGCAAGTCTCTCTATGTTGATAGATTAGCTCACGGAGAACACTATTATATCCCTCTTACACCTGGCATTTTTTTTTAAATAAGGTTGAAACTAGCAAAAACACGTTTTCACCGGAAGTGCTTAAGTGGCCTGACGCGCACAACTTCTTTCTTGGCTGCCGCTGGATGGTGCTACTCGTCCATACTTGGGGTGGCAGTACCGCTTTCCAAGGGAGCATGCGAGCTACGCATGAGAAAATCGTTCGACGCCAAAACTTGCGAGGCGTCAAAAGGCCAATGTTTTTCTTCAGTGAAGCGTAAATACTGATCACAGGTCCAATGGAGAAACATTTTGCTTAGTGGTCTCGAACGGCAAATGACAGGGGAGTTTAAGGAAGCATGAGCGATTTGACCGGAACTGACCAAACTGCTTGGTACGTGGTAATGTTGTATTCAGTTGCTTGTATACCGCTATTAATCACCGCTGCTTCACTTGCTTCCGGTTTATCCTGATGCAAACAGCGACTGCAGTCGTGTTTGCGTCACGTTTGATGAGCAGTTGAACAGCGATTTCTCAGCACTTAAGGCATCTTGGCACTAAATCAATGCTGAAATGGCTATGCGGAGGTCCGACTTCCGTTTGAAATCAACTTGCTGGTTGTCTTCAACGACCCTTTACAAAAAGTTACCCTTATGCCTCATCACTGCAACTGATTGTTCCTCCGTGTGGTGCAAAGTGTGTTACTGTGAGTATTTTCAACGTGAAACGAACCGTTTCTGTGATTTGTAGGACTGATTCTGCTATGAATTACTGCTGTGACAACAAGCTATGAAAGAAAATCCCGCCATCTCCACGAAGTGAATGATGATGAGAGGGGCGAATCTAAAATGCTTATCAGCAGACAATGTGACGCATTAAGTGCAAGCTGCTTTCAAAGTGTGTGCATTGACATTAGGATATGGCCCCCTGGCAGAATGATGCGCTGCGCGAGATTTTGCCTTACCTAAAAGGACAGGCAACTCATTTTTACGGAGTATAGGATCTGTAAAAGGGTTGCGAGTTGGGCGAGTTGGTAATTATGCATTGCGAAAAATAAACTGCGCGCAAATTAAAGAGGACAAGAACACATGAAGACGGCACAAGCGCACACTCGCAACTAGTTTATTATTGCACAATTCAAAGCTTTATATGCCCAAGCGCCCAATTGCCGCGCCCCCAATGCGTCACAGTTCTCGGCGCACTCAGCCGAAAATACTAAAAAACCGTAACAACAAAACCACAAAACGAACTTTGAGGCGCACGAAAGGCGAAAAATCAGCAAAGATAACCGCATCATACATGGATTAAGACCCCCCTCCCACCCCCAACACGCATTCCCAGAAGAAGCACCGAAATAGCGCTTAATGTGCGTTTAAATATGCGCCTTCTCGATTAAGCAGGGCGATAGAGGGATGACTGATACATTCGGAACCAGCTTTTCTGATGTGGATGGCTTCTACAATTTCTCGCGTTTGCTGGTTCTTATGTCGCAAAAGGATGGCTGTGCGCTCAAACACAGGGACACAATCAGGTCTGCATGCGCGGCAATGAGAAGATAAGTGGCTCAGGTCACGTTGAAAAATGAAAAAAAAATATATACGGTACTTTTAGACGTCGTACGCTCGAGTTTGTGACAACGTACCCGTGTGCGGCTCTGTCCTGAAGTTCGGAGAAATGCAGGCGGGTTGTGTTATATTTCTCGTCTTGCATTACGCTTTCTTTTATATATTAGCGCCCTCTTTCCCGACCTCTCTACCTTCCTTCCCGCTTCCGTCTGACTGCGCTGATTTTCGCCAGCACGAAGTAACCGTCACGTTGCTTTGAAACGACGCCGCGCGCGACAAACGATTTTACCTCGAATGCCCTGTTACAAACCGGCCTACAAAAGAATGCGAACGCATACCCCAAAACCCACAAACAAGTAAAATAATACGAGTGTGCGCTTTTTTCTTTGCCCGTGCGTGTACGAGCTGTGAGCCGCACGGGTACCCGGGTACTTCGCTGTTAACCCTATCCAAACGTTTGACAAACGCATCGACTGATGAAAGACCACTTACCAGCGAGCTGTCCACACCTGTCGCCGTATCCAAATGCTGTTTGCGGCCGTTCCTCGTGTGACAGGGGCACATGAAAATCTTTCCACCAAATGGCACTACTAGTCCTTCACAAATAAGAAAAAACGACGGCCCAAGGCGAGGCTTGAAGCTCCGGCCGCGCCGAGTCACCGGCCGCACAGAACAGGGAGGATAGCACAGAGGTTGTTTACATCCGGGCAGCCAGTCGTGCCGCCAGGGCAAGTTGAGTCGCTGCAGTCGGGTGCGTTGGCGCGCTGGCACGAGAATTTCAATCGTCTATGTATGCGCAAGCAAGCGAAGCAGATGAACATTGCAATTGTTTGCAACGGCGAGAACTGCCTCTTCGTTAGCAGCAGAGTTTGACAACACCTATCGCCAAAATAAACAGATTGAGACAACACGGCCGCGCTCTCTGCCTGTGATCGCGCTGGTTGAAGCATCTATACGGGTATACGTACGGTATTGGTTTTGTAGCTGCGTGCAACCGTCGCGTCCTTCTCACTCGTTCTAATTAGCATTAGGCCACGGTTGAAGTGCTGGTGCACGGAGACAACAGAAGACTAACATGGCGACCGCCCGCTTGAGATGATTACCTCAGATAGGGCGTTTATTGTGGACGTGGTAGTATACAAGGAACGGAACGCCATCTCACAAATGGTGTTAAGTAGTTCTAAATCCTCCCTTTTGCTACCCGGATGGGCAACGGTACTACCATGGAGGTTCGTCCACTTCTTTAGATCATGCCTAGGGAGTACATTTTTTGCTATAGGTACTTTTCAGGGCACATTACTTGATTAAAACTCCATTTCCGGCTAGTTTGCGTTTACAGTGTAGGTCTCAGGGGATTAGCGCCGGCCGGTATCGAATGTAGTTGGGAACTTTGTGGCCGCTAAAAGCGACGATCACTGTAGTCGGGGTGCCGATGCGTTTGGCCCCCAGGACCAAAGTAATCCTTTGGCTGACGGTGTTGTTTTTGATGTCCCGTGGGCTATCTTCTATGGGAATGCCACTTACGACGCCCTTGATGGAGTCGTACGGGGCGGTTTCGCAGGCGTTCTCGTCGTGATGGTTGCCTTGGACTACGATCGGCTTGATCGCTGCGTAGCGAATAACGTTGGCGTCCTTCGGGGCACTGACGACCACAAAGTTTTGCTGTACATTGGGGCAGATGGTATCCTCCATGATGTCGTTGGTTGAGATTATAGCAGCTGCTAGGATGGCTGCCGATAATGCGGAAGATTCCACCTTGGCGATATTGAGGCCACACTGCGGCCAAAGCACGATCTTGAATTCTTCTCTCGGTAGCACCGGCATGCGTGCTGCTTTGATCATGTGCACCTTGGCGGTGTTGGTCTCCTTGTCCCGGGACTTCGTTGAGCCCTTCATTGTTGCGCCGCCGGCAGAGGAAGACATGTTCGCGCTTCGGTGTCGAAGCCTCGACTGTCGTGCGCCGGCAGGTCTCCACCCTGCCTCCGTGGATAAATCGTCGGGGGAAATATCTTCTCCCATCATATCTTCATGATCCTTGCTAGAAGATCTTCGCTCCGCAAGGGAGTCCTCGAAAAGGGCAGCTGCCAACGCAACAGCTGCGCTCTCTACTCGCAAGACATTTCCTAATGCAAAAAAAAAATCACTCGTATGCAATGATCGCTCGTTTCCATATGCGGTGCACCTCATGCCCAAGTTTAGTTTTGACACGTGAAACACCAATTTGAACCTTCAAAATTAGAAAGACTATCTTGCGGAGAAAAGGGTGTTTACCGACTGCAACACGCTTGGCTTTTTTTAGGGTGTTGAAACGGTGTAAAATAGGTGTTCAGTTGCAAACAAATACAGCGAAGCTGGGGGTCGACCTAGTTTTTTCCGGTGTTGATAAGCTTTGTTATGTTTGCTGAGCTTTAGCTTTGCAATGTTTTTGATACGCTAGGATGACCACTGAGGGGTGAGGCCAAGTTTAACCGGACTTTACAAGGCTGTTCCAGTGTGTCTCCCCCACTGCTAGGGTATCCAAGGGGAAAAAAAAAGCTAGGTCAATCCCCAGCTATGCTGTTTCTCCAGCCTTCCACCACTACTGCAAGCTGCGCGAATTTTTCTGCTTTTAGAATACAAAAAGGACTAGTACCTTTAAAATGGTATAGTAAGAGGTTCGCAAAAGCATACGCCCCTTGTGCTCACACTCTAACAAGCTCGAGAGCCGACTTCGCTGTTATAATAACCTATCTGCGGTGGTACACCCTTTACAGGTGCCGCAGTTCTTTTTCTTTGTATTTTTTGCTAACGCCACCGAAACTAGCTCAAGCTTAAACCGCTTTACTGGTAATAAATTATGCCAATTAAAATTGCTTTAAACATCGTGAGGTACAAAATACCCAACGCTTGTAGAAAATGTTCAGTCCACCCGTGTAAACAGGTACAAAATGCGTCCAAATGCGGAGGTCTCTTCACCTTTTTTCTTAGTTGCGGTCTCTTCTTACACTCCTTCTCGTACACCCTTTTCTTTACGCCTTTTTTCTTGGTTTCGAACACCCTAAATTGTAGCGTTACACCCTTCTTCGAAAAGGGTGTTGCAACAATAAACACCCTTTTTGAAGGGTGCTGAGGTGACGGGAAGATTTGTTTGGTATTTAATAAATTTCTTTAAGTGATGGAACATAGAAACTACCTCGTGACTAAACAATTCTTGCAAATACGCGTGTTGGTGAGTATATTCCCATAGTAATATTCATAGTTCCAAAATTACCGCTGAAATGTCCGTTTTTTGTGACAAGCCCACCGACTTGATCAGGGGGCTTTCCTTTTCTGGATATAAAGGCAAGAAGAGCACATGTATTACGCAGTAATTATGTACTCCCTGAACCGCTTGCATCCCGTTGGTTTTCTTGTTCAATTCATTTATGCTCCAAGTGTAACTTGTGCGTATTGACTCTTTGTGTTGAATGCTGCGCGCTCCGCCGAGTCACATTGCCACGCGTAGCTGCTGCCCTGACCACACCCTTATTTTAGGGTATTGAGCAGCCTTACACCCTTTTTTAGAGTGTTCACACGAACACCCTTTTTTCATCCGTACATCCATTTTTCACCAAAACCCCCTTTGAAGGTTTTCTCAATGGTAAAAAATGCTTACACCCTTTTCGGCCAAAAAGGGTGTAAGAAAGTTTAGTGTGCACCAACTTGTCCGACTTCCCATTCTTTTCCACAGGTGATTTTTCGGACGAAATGGTTTTCTCAATAAAAGAAAACCTAAATTGTATACTGGTTCCCTGTTCTCATAGTTCCACATTCACCCATCTTTCGGTGGCCTTTTTTCTACGTTCCCAAATCTCGGCATAATCACTTATTAAACGACTTGCCCACATGGCTACATATTATTTACGACATGGCTGTACCAAATATTTGCAGAATGACAAATACTTATATTTCCCTCGCATATATTATGCAAACATTGAATTTTTTTAGTTCAGAGGTATGTCTTGCACAGTTTCAGTGCACTAGCTGAACTTTGGAGGACAGGAACAGGAGCGCTGGCCAGGTCTATACTTGTAAACCAAATAAACCACTTATTCCATCACTAAGCTATCTCTACCCACGTCGGTGCTCAGAAAACCCCCAATGTGAGCACCCCCTAATCTTGCGTAAAATAGTTTACATCCAGAACTTGTACGCGCTCACTGCCATCTGACCGCCATCCAGAGCGGTACACTGCGAGATTAATGGTTTTTCTTCAGCTCTCCGCAACGTCTATGTCGCCGCATAAGACATGAAACGGACAGTGCACTGCGTGGGGCGCAGAATACACAGCCTCTGGAACCCTCTGTTTTTGTGCGAACGCAACCTTCTCGCGTGCCCAGCAGCAACGACGCGGACTGCCCATTACTGCGATGAAGATAAACGATTCGAAATGTGAGAGCGTAAAGTTAAGGCCGTTTCACTCACAAACAAATTCTCGAAAACATCTCACGTTAGATAAAGAGCCCTCAACGGTAATTACTATACAAAAGTGCCGTGGCTGAAATATTGCAAGTAGCATGCCGGCTTTAGCGCGGAAGGGCGTCTGAAGGAGATGAATGAGTGCATAAGTTTATGTTTCCAGAAAGTGCATAAGTTTATGTTTCCCAGAATAAGGCTTAGAGAAAGCGTATGGTGTTGAAGGCAATATTGAATCATTTGCATTTGAACGTGTCTCCAGCGATCCCGGCTTTCTTGTGCTAGACGTCTAGATCAGGGATAAGCTGTACGTTCACCCTATTACTCGCACGTGTTGATGATACGCATCAATACGCGCTGGCTCATTCATATCTTTAACAGGCACCCACAAAGTTGTACATGATCTCAGCATAGCTTGCAATTAGTGTCACAACAAGTGCTGGACACATCAAATGCACGTCTGTGTGTTGATTGAAGCAAGCAACAAGCGATTGATTGCCTTCGGTCCATTGTGCTGCGCTCAACGGTAATCTGATCCCGCCCAAAATGTATTGATGATATTTCTCTCTACGGAGTCTCTGCCTCGCAGGAGGAGTGACAGTTGAGGTGTTTCCGGGTAGCCTGCATAGGAAATAATTTAAGCCGCCTCACTACTCTAGATGAGCAGCACGTGCCATTGCCCATAATTTGGACCAATTTTAATTTCGTTTTTGCAAACATTTTAGTACCGGGTTTGGCCTCGGTTGACACCTGATCCTTCGTGAAGTTAATAATGGCCCATTTGAAATCCCTAACTGTATATGCTTTTTGGCGGGAGTTGAAGCAAGGGCCAGTGCAGTGGATGCCTCCTCACCGCCTCCAGGCTGTCCGTGCGGACAGTGCTAGATGATACGGAAGGCGTCTCTCTATTACCTTCTGATGATGTGGGCATAGTTTTCACGCTGCTCCTCCGCGTCCCCGTACACCACATCATCTGACTGCTATAACGGCCGTGCAAAGTCCTTTGCGTCGGGCGTTGTTGTGGGTGGGGAGCGTGTTGCTGGGAAGCGGGAGATGTATATTCGCGCCCTTCGCTCTGGCAGGCTGTCCGATTTTAGAGACGGCAGTCTTTCTTGGGCTAATTCAGCGCACAAATTTTAGCCTGTTTGTCCGTCTGTCTGTCGGTCTGTCTCTCACTCGATTCAGCCACCCACCCAAAGTTAAAGAAAACCTGCGCCATTGTCTTATATACCCATAGCCATATATAAACGTCTATGTCCCGTGTCAGTGTTCATACTTGTCAACATTGTTGAAGTAAAACAAGACATTACGCAAATATAAAGCAGAAAATCAACACATCAGTGAAATTTAGTCTTCCTTTGTTAAAAAAATCGTGGATGCTTCATTGCTGACCCACTGCAGAAAAAGACTCACTTCGTCGCCTGCTGTCACCCGTGCCACTGTAGCTCCTGGCGGCATTTTAAGAAATCAAGCGGCAGCAGTTACGAAAAGTTCCGCTAGATAATTTTCACGTTCTGCTTGTAACGCACCTGAAGTAGGGCAATGTGGTTATATAAACGTTGAAGCAGGGCGCCTCGATTTAGGCGCATCTCCGCAGTACGGCAGCGCTGGCATCGATGCACCCGGCCTGGAGCAGTGGAACGCGGTAAATTTAAATTGACTTGATCAAACCTTTAGCGTGTTTACCTTGGCAGGAACGAGATGGGAGAGGAACAGCATGAGAGGTGAGCGGGAAAGCGAAGGGAGGCATTTACTTTGCAAATGTCGACGAAAGACTATCATCTTCTGTCGACATTTTCAAGGAAAGGAGCCAATACGCGGCCAAGTGTTTGTCACGCTTCACCACTTCCGCCTAAATCATTGTTGTTTCCGCTGTCATTGCTAGTTTACCAATGGTCCAAGCCTTGCACGATGTACCGGCAAGTGCTCCGCTGGATCAGCAACCCTGAAAATAACCGCGAGAAATCGATAATATCAATATAGGCTGGCGTGCCTCCAAAACTGCCGAAGCAGGTGCAAGAGGTTTGTCATATTCGGAGGTCGCTTATCCAGTGCCCGTTAGGAAATAAAGTGTCCTCCCAAGATGAATGCGGGGCGGCTCTCTGTTGCCGAGCCCTAATAAAAATTAACCACTCCATAACATGCTACGGGAAGGCTATTCCACAATTTCCCACATTAAATGATTCACCATACGTTCGACCTCAAAAGTGGTGAAACGTGGTCTGGCTGCCGCATCATCGAAGGGCTAAAAAAACAGCGCGACCGGGGGGGGACAAGAAAGGAGAGACAAACAACTGCGCTGACTAACAACCATATGTTTTTATTGCTTCAGCACACTGGCTTTATACAAGCAAGGCAAACCTAACGAAACTGGAAAGAAAGAAAGAAAGAGAAGAGAGTGAAGGGCCTGTAGGAATGGAGCTCTATTTGAATGAGCAATGTCAGATGGCAGCGACATTCTTCCAACGATTTCAGTGAAACCAGGCCTGCTTCCTCGAACTCTCGAGTCCTTCGCGGCGCCGTACCACTAAGCAAAAACGTTCTTCATGGCACCATGGTCAGTATTGATTCTCTGTTGAAGAAAAGCATATTTGAAACTAATTAGTCGAGCGTACGTAGCCCTACGCAAAGTCTTAGTATGCGTTATTCCCTTGCCTAGTTCGCACAGCGCGTGCGCCATGCACGACGTAGGTTTGGCTTTAGCGGCTGTAAGACGTCGCACGCTATTTCAGCAAAATAACATGTGTACGCTGGGGCCGTTACGTAACCATGTGTTTACAACATGTTGGCGGGTAGAGTGGAGCACCACAATGCTTTTGCTTTTTGGAAGCAGTAATTTCCATCTTAGGAAACAATTACTTTGCTCCTGGCGTCTTAAATACGTCGCGTACCTGGCCCTTTCCTCCAGCGGTGTGCGAAACTGACCCGACACTGCTAACTGGTCGAACGAAGCTCCTGTACGCAGGCGTCAGAATCTATGTGCGTGTCTCCTGTTGACGCGTTCGCTGCGCTATGGAATGCGACTGTTTTCTTTCGCTGGTAGACTATGCTTACTATGTTCGGAATTAGTTATCAGTAACGGTGTGCGGCTTAAATTCGTCTCGTATGGCGCCTGAAAGAGGTCACTTGCTGTTGGACCCTACAAATTGCGGGAAGTGAGGCAAAAGATCGCATGGTTAATTTGAGGTTCAGCCTCGCAGGGCAGGCGAATACGTCGGGTCTGTTGAAAGCACATTTATTTACTGTGCTCGAGCGAAACGAAATGTGTAAGTTAAACCCGGTGTTTTGTTCCTTCGGTTCGAGTCAGTTGTATTAACTCAATGTTCGGTTCTGTGCGTTGTCTCCGACTGCCAAAATAAGCACCTGCAGGCTTTGGTGCTTTAAATATCGAGTGTGGGCATGAATCTGGGATAATATTAGTATTAGGCTACGCACGTGTTGCCTTCAGTGCTAACTGGAAGGCGTTTGGTTCTACTGGTTTAGGTACTCGTGCAAAACTCCGCCAGATGGGTTTGTCGCTTCGCATAGGCTTTAAGAGATGGCGCAGTAAGCGTTAGCGTGTAGCAACCCAAAACCGACGAAATGCTGTGCTAAACCTCTCCGCGCGGTGATGACGAAGGGTACCGCAACATTTGAAGTTCGGTGCACCCAAAGGCAAAAAAAGCTATACCAAAACTCTCCATTGTCCTTTATAGGTGGTTTGAAGGATGGCGTCCAATGAACCGCTCGTGCACAGCCCCCGCTCACCTCCTCACATAGCGTTGCCACCGTCAGCTTTGACGAGCAGTGCCATCCAGCAGCTGCCACGTAAGAAGTTTTGTACGCCAGGTGTACGAAACGTCGGGAAAATACTGACTTCACCCAAAAAAAGTTTTCTCGTGTTTTTTACCGCAGGGAAAGCAGATAGATTGTCATAATAAATGTTGCTAGGGACGCAGTACTGTTTTTTAAGGGTTAGACAATTATCTGGAAGAGTATTGCACCAGTTATTGCAGCGAAACAGAACAAAACTTGTCTCACGCAAACTAGCTCGGGGTCACCTGGCAAACATTGGAATGGGTTTTTATCATATTATGTCTAGTTTTCTTTTTATTTTTCGACATTCTAACGACACTACAAAAACTTACAGTTAAGGTACTATAAACTTGTCAAGGCTTATTGTGAAAATATTTGTACCAAGATTTTAACCACTCCGGGTGGGCAGCGTGGTATTCACAGTGGCGGCTTTACCTTATCTTTACCTTATCACATTATCGTTTTTTCTAGCTTGTTTTAGGAAAGCGACGCGTAAGAGTGGTATATTTGTGTTCTCGCTGAGGTAATCTATCGATCTAGAACAACGTGTAAAATGTTTTCAGAGTGCCTTTAAACATGTAAGGACGGACGCGCGTTTTGATTGAGGCGACCACAGAAAAATTTTGCAATTTTGTGAACTATGTGAAGTCACGTGAGAAACGTTGTACTGTGGTCGTCAGAGTTCCAGCATAAAGCAGCGTCGGCTGTACTATTTGCTTTTTTTGTACAAAGAGAACCGTGTAAACATACTTGCGCCATGAACACTTCACATTTATGGCGTTCTGCTTCAGTAAAAGGGCCGCACTCGTTGCATTCTTGAGTTTTTTTACTCTTGGTCGTAGAATGAGCCAACCGGTTGGATACAGCTGCTCTGAGTAAGTACGGGTACAGATCTTCAAATGAACGCCCATGGGCGCTTTTGCGAAAAGCCCCTATTGCGGATGATGATGATGAACAAACGTTTATTATAGAGAAAAGGGGTAAAGGGAAGGGGTTGGTCATCCTCCTTGTCCAAAAGGCTACGAGAGGACGCCACTGTCATTGCCCGGTGGACCATCATAGCTTGACCTTCACGGTCGGAGATGATCAGCAACCTCCCCCACCTCTCACGGGAAGGGGTGGAGGTCAGTCGGGGAGGTAGGAGTGGACAGTGCGGGCATTCAATGACAAGATGGAAAGTGTTTTGTGAGGTATTACATAGTTCACTGGTTTCCGGGTCGAGCGTTGGAGCAATGTGGTGAAGTCGTGTGCAGTTGTAATAAGTGTCTGTAGCCGTCGCCAGGTGTATGATTGGGCCTGCGTGAGTGTGATGGATATTTGCAGCGGAGGTGCCTGTAGTAGGTCAGAATGGCTTCAGTGGTAATCAGGGGGTCGGAGCTCATGTATTCCGTGGCTGACGATTCGGCTGACGATTCGATTGTGCATCACGCGGGCTGCATATGATTTTTTTAAAAGATGATAGTGTTTCTTTGGCTATTTAAATCCAGAAATTTTGGTATGTCTGTATGTCTGTCTGTCTGTCTGTGACTCGATTCAGCCACCCGGTCAAAGTAAAACATGGCGTCTTATATAGTCAGAGCTAAATCTACCCGTTTATGTCCGGTGTAATGTTTATACTTGTCAACATTGTTGAAGAAGAACAAGACATTACGCAAATATAAGACAACAAATAAATACAGGAGTGATATTTGCAGTGTTCCTCTATAAAAAATCATACATGCTTAATTTTTGTGAAATTAAATACTTCATCAACTGCAGAAAATTCACTCCGCTGTCGTCTGCTGTCGCCCGCGCCACTATAGCTTCTGGCACCATTTTAAGAAATCAACTGGCAGCTGTTACGAAAGGTTCCACTAGATAGGTTCCACGTTCTGCTTGGAACTCACGTTTTGCAGGGAAACGTGGTTATATCAACGTTGAAGTAGGGCGCCTTGATTCACCGCGTCTCCGTCGTACGGCAGCGTTGGCATCGACACACGCGACCTGGAGTGCAACGCCGTAAATTCAAAATGATTTCTGCAAACCTGTGGCGTCTTTACCTTGGGAGGAGCGCGACGCAATATGAAAAACATGAGAGGTGAGCGAAAAAGCGAAGAGAGGCATTTAGTTGGCAAAAGTCGATAAAGACGCACGTCTTTTGTCGACATTTGGAATAAAAGGAGCAGATACGCGGCCATTTTTTTTCTTTGGTCACCGACAAGGTTCTTTTGAACCTACCTCCGAAATTATTGAGCACTGCGTCTGTAATATTAGAAACCAAGTGTAATCGTAATGCGGGAGCGTCGAAGTTGAAATGAGCATGTTTCTTAGTTCAGCCTGCAAGCGGCAGGTAGTAATGGCCATGTCACAGAAGGGAGAGATTGCTGTCATCCGGAAAGACGCAAAATTGTGTTGTGTCAGCGCCAGCTTTGTTTACGGTGCTGCAGTCGGTGCCAGCATAAAGAAAATCAAACTGTACACCGCATCTCTCCCTGAGAAAAAAACACAAAAAAACTCTTCCGTGTTTGCAGTGATTGACATCCAAATGCTGGCGTGGTCGATCAAAACACTGAGTGGTGAAACCGACGGTGGTGAAGGAAATGGGATATGGGTGTTTCTCCTGTCGCCTGTATCTGTGGGCGCGTATATTTTAGCGCTAAACATTTTCGCTTACATCATCCCCATCCGCCGATCAAGAAGTTTTATCGAGGCTGGAATGAGTTTCACGAGATGTCATAAGAGTTCGCCTGATAGGCAAGCTAGAGTGGTGCCGAAATTTATCGTGATGAGGCGCAATACAACATCGGCAAGACGTGACAGGTACATTTGTGGTGTAAGAAAAACAATAAATTGATGCGCCGTAATTATAGTCAAAACAAAACTGTGGCGCCTTGGGCTGGGAAACTCGCAGTAACATCGAATAAATATCAAGAAATTACTCATGACCGTGCCTGTACGCAGCGAAACGTGATACGAAGGGACTATGACAGGGAGTCAAGCGTTTTGGGCTCCTTACACCCACTCCCCTTCTGCAATTGAACTACGCCCTTACAACGTTTCAGTATTTGAGGGTTTTTGCTTCGTCATATTGTACGTCAGCAGATCGTGAAGAAAAATAACAAGCAGCGAGAAGGCTTGATAGAACCTGTCCAAGGGGCTTAGGAGCAGGTGGCGCCACTCTCCCGCACACTCGTTTTGTGAGCTTACAAAACTAAACAGGTGTCGCCCTTCATTGTACAATAATGGTGAATTTTCTGTAGATTTCGTTACATGCTTCATGCAGAGCCATAGGTTCTTCCTTTCAAATCTCTAGATGGCTAACCCCTCGGAATCCTACTC
>NW_027526362.1:1072466-1229966 GCF_048455015.1 Haemaphysalis longicornis
CCAAAAATTGTTTAACATCAGCAAATATTAGCCGTATTATCGTTCATTAAAAGGGGCCAGTAATAAGGCGTGGAGATCTTACCCTCTCATCGTGCCTCCAAAGCACTGTGGAAGCTGTGACATCACCGACCAGGCACAAAACCACCTAGAGAAACAGGGCGAGGTTCGAGATTCGCGCAGCCATTGCATCCGCTCAGTGGTACGTGACGCTTATTTTTTGTAGCCGACGCGCAGGCTCGTCCTTGTGCCCGAGAGCCCGGCCCAAACCACCCGCGGCAGACGTGCGTCAACTTGAAGCCGCCGCATAGTCGCCTCTCCACTCCCCTTGTCAACGGCTGCGCCAAATCATGCCTCGGACGAACGGCCCGCGGCACACGCGCAGCGACATGCCTGGACATGGTACCGCTGCGTCGCCTTCCATTTCTCCGTCCTGGCGGCTCGGCCGACGCAAACGCTTCGCCTCCATTCGTAGGATTCAAACTTCGGCCAGCGAGATCCCTGGTTAGAGCGATTCAAACCACTAGCTGCTGCAACGGACTTCCGGGGGTATAAAACCAGTCCGGAAGCACATTGAGCGCGCCACTTTTCGGAGGCACCGACGGGAGACATGCTGCCGCCTTTGTGCGAACCATGTAACGCTGTGTTGCCCTTATACATACTGTATATAAATGTTGCTTGAACTCTTCGTCGGTTCGAGAACTGCGCGGCGTCGATAGCGGACGGTGCAAGGCAACGTTACAGCACAGGTGACTGCGCTCGGATGACCAGTCGCAACGAGTGGCGGCTGCGGTGCGGTGGCCCAGTTTCAACCGCGGATGGCAGCTGCGGGATCAACCAGCAACGGCTGCTACCTAGTGTGGTAAGTGCTCAATGTTCGCTCTCAGTTCACCACACCTCTCTAGCACAGGTTATCGTTGTTTAGAGAAGGGCTGTGTAAAGAACTGTGTACAGCTTTGATTGTTTAAAGCCTAAAGAAAGTGTATTGAAACCTAAGCTAGCGCTGAGAGTCTAAGAAAAGCACTCTACGGAATTACTTGCACGTGCCTTACTAGTAGCTGACAGTATAGGAACGCCAAGGGAATCCTAACGTTGACAAGCAGCACGAGGCTAGTGCAAACGATGGAGGACCTTAAAATGAAGGAACTCACGAAATTTTCCAGGAGCTAGGCTTTGATTTAGCCCGCGCGAAAAAGTAGCAGGCGATTCTTGAGGTCTTGCGGAATGAAAACTCAAAGGCTGAGGAAGTCCATGAGGCCAGGGCTGAAATAAAACAGCGCCATGAACGCGAGATGGCAAAAAATGGGCCCATCTCCCCGCCAGGGGGACTCGAGTAAATGCGTCGCATAGGGGGTGGGTGTATTGCGTTAACGTTTAGTGTTTGGGGGGTTGGTGCTATCACGTGTACACCACGCAGCTATCACGCCGCTAGCGCGCCGCTGAGTCGCCAACGCACGCCGTTGACGACGTAGTTTGAATGAGTCAAGGATATAAGGCGCGTTCGTTCGTAGCCTTTGATTCTGTGTCGGTTTTGTGGCGAGGTGGGAAGAGCACCATGTACCTCGCGTTCCGCCCACAGGTATTGAATGCGTTGTATCAGCAGCTTCTTGACGTAGTTTGAATGAGTCAAGGATATAAGGCGCGTTCATAGCCTTTCATTCTGTGTCGGTTTTGTGGCGCAGTGGGTAGAGCACCATGTACCTTGCGTTCCGCCCGCAGGGTCGTGGGATCGAAACGAGGCGCCAGTAACTGTTATTTATTTTTATAGTGTAGGGGGAGGCTGGCTCCTCCGGACGCCGACGCACGGGTGACATCGTGAGTTATACAAATGCTCTGCATTTAAAAGTGCCGTGAGCGTGAGCGCGATGAGGCGAAGAAGCGCCGTGAGTGTGAGCGCGAGGAAACCGAAAGGCAGGAACGAAAGGAGAAAACGGAAAGGCAGGTACAGAGAGAGCAAGCCGAAAGGCAAGAGCGGCTAGAGTTGATACGGCTAGAGTTGAGGCTCCGGCGGGGCTCCGCGGCCTTCAGAGTGACTTTTAAAATGTTTCAGGTGAGTGGTCCGAAAATTGGGGACCGACTGCCCCCGTTCTGTGTTGAGAGGTGAGGGCCGAGGAAAAACGTGAAGCCAACGCGATCGTATTCTTGGGCAGTGAAACGAGCCAGGAAAACGAGAAGGGCGTAGAGGCATGGGAGCCTCGCCAAAAGAAAGATTTCGAAACGCGCGCACAGTCCGGGAGTGCATGGCCCTTACGAGATCGCAAGCGGCGAAGCTCTCGCAGAAAGTTGACTCTTCCCCAGTGAGCGAGACACGAAAGGACGTAGAGCAGTACAGCCCGAACTACGAGACAATGGAAAGCTCTCGTGGTAGCCCAGTCGTGACGCCAGCGATTGAAGGGGGTCGCATCAAGCCCTTCGGAGAAGAAACCCAGCTGGCCACGCCATGCGACACGTACAGTACGTTGTCCGCGTCTCCGGTCAGCTGTTCGCGCGAAAATGAGTTTAATTTCGAAGCTAACTTGGTTAATCTCTCCTGCAAAACGCCTTCGGAGCCCCAAAAAAACCCTACCTTCTAAAGGCCCAACGTTTTGTGCAACTTCTGGTAAATTCGATGAATTTCACCTTTATCAGGAAATTGATGCGTTTTCCCGAAATGCGCGCTTAAGGGAGTGCTCTCATGAACACGATAGGGGGAGGCAAGACAGCGTGCCCATGTTATCGGAAATCTTGGACAACAAACGAACAAAGGGTAAACATTTCAACCTCTACACATCCTCGGTAGAAAAGAACATAATTAAAGCATATTCTAAACACCGGCCGTCCGCGATAACCTGCGTAGCGAGAAGCGAAGAGGCCTAAAGGGGCTGGGAATTGATAGGGACATCGTGATCAAACGGGCGGACAAGGGAGCAGCCATAGTGGTCCTGTACAAAGCTGATTACATTCAGGAAGGTTTCCGCCAGCTAAGTGACACCCAGCAGACAACGCACGGGGTTGCCATCCTTGTGGAAAACCACGCTGAAAGGTTTTGTCCTCACATTGTGCGAACCAACAAGGTAAAGTTCAGCTGTTCCAAATTTGCGCAGAACATAAAAGAAAACCTAAATTGTGACTAGGAGCAACGTGGTATTTAGACCTCGGTGCGACATCGGCAGCATTCAATACATTGGTCAAACAGGAATAGCATTCCGATTGCGGTTTAACAATCACAGGTAAGACATGGTATCGAAACCAAATCTACCACTGTCACGGCACCTTAGACTTCCCAACCAGAGCTTCGATCCCATCAAGGGCGTGCTGCTCCAATCAGGCCTTCGAAGTAACCTTGATCGGGAAAACAAGGAATGCTTTTTCATCTACAAATTTCAATCACTCACACGTGGAATCAACGACACCCCAGGAAGGCTTTCGTGCCTAAAGGAACTAGGTGAACTAACTTCCCATGTTAATTGATGCCTCAGATTCCTGATGAGATCATTCAACCTTGTTTCTTTTTTAGCAGTACTGAAAGGCATCGTTGGCTGACACATTCAAAACCTTACATTTAGTGAGTACAGTGTCTGGGGCGGGCCATGCCTGCTGATAAAGTGTGAGAACATGTGCGCAGTTCCTTTTCTTGTTTCCCTCTCTCTCTCTGTCTATGTGTGTGTTAGCGTGCGTGCGTGCGTGCGTGCATGCGTGCGTGTGTGTGTGTGCGTGTGTGTGTGTGCGCGCGTGTGTGTGCGTGTGTGTGCGTGTGTGTGCGTGTGTGTGTGCGTGCGTGTGCGTTTGTGTGTGTGTGTGTGTGTGTGTGTGTGTGTGTCATACTTATGTTCGCCCTCTTTTCGGCCTGCTCTGAGAGTAATGGGAGGTTGGGGGCGGCCCGGCTGCCCGCCGACTCAGGTTTCAGTGCAATGGTGCCTCCGTCCCCCCTCACCCACCCCTTCCCCGCGCGGCGTTTGGATACTATGTCTTTCTCCTTCCGGGGCGCGGAGCAAGGGGGACGGGCCGTTGCAGCTCGGCGGCGGGCCGTATGCGTCTCAATGTCCAACCCGGCGCTCCCCCTTGCCCCCCCTTCCCCACTCGCTCTCCTTCCCCATTTGTTTTCAGTGTTCGCCTTTTTCTCTAGAGCTTTCCGAAGCCCACAGCGCGCAATGTGGCAGTTGTCTTCAGGTCTAGCAACTTTCCTAAAGCCTTGCTCGACTAGTGTATTTTCGTAATTCTTTCGTTCTTCGTACCATGACCGTTTAGCGCTTTTGCGCTCGGCCTTACAAGTTTTGACTATTCCTCTCCCAACTCAACGCGCGGTCGTTCCTGTGGACATGCATTGGTTGTGCTTTATGTGTCCGGTTCCTCTACGCCAACGTCGCGATTGGGGCTGCGTCCCACTGGCCACGGTCTTCTTTGTTATCCCTCCTCTCTCTACAGCTCGCGTTGCCACTGCTGTATAGTTACGAAATGCTGCTGCTACTTATCCCTCTGCTTCACTTTCCCCAAGGGTTATCCTTTCTTGACGAGGGTGAGAAGAAAAGGAGTCCCGCGTATGCAACGGGTGTATAGAAGTATTGTATTAATTTTAACACAACCCCTGATGAAGGAAGTTCCACTTCCGAAACTGTTGGAAATTAAATAATGTCACAAAAGGGACAACACGCCATCGTCTCCTTCACTATGTTCTATGCTAAACTGGCTCATTGAAGAAACCCGACCACTATATCTAAATATATATCTGTATAACAACTAATAAAAATTTCAAAAGAAAATAAAGGAGCCTTTCTAGAATTTTGCTAATTTTATCACATTTGCCGGAAGGAGGAATTTAATAACACACCTTTGCATAACAAAAAATAAAGACACCAGCAGCCTTTTTGTCATTGCCCGAATCCTCTGACCCGCGTTGGGAAGTAGAATGGCAGGAAAGGGATCATGGGAGATCAGGGTGGGAAGGGAATACAACTACCGCATTCCTGAATTCCTACTTTTCAAATGAAGTCCAGCAAACCATCCAGCCCATGCAGACTCCTCGTGACCCTTATTTTTTACAAAAATGCAGAATGCAAAAAACATTGCGCAATAAGGGTGACTGTTAATCGATGCTATACCAGATACAAAAAAGATTGTTTAACTGTATACTGACTGTAAAATAGGCTTTGCACTGCGAAGCCTGTTTCGAGGAAGAAAGATAACGCCGTAGTTTGAAATATGTCTGAATAGCAAAGATCACTCAAATTCGATCGATCTGCAAGTAAAGAAAATTTGCTAGTATACGTTGTGACAATTTGCGCTGAGTAGTGAAATTAACCCCATATTATTTCTCGGAGCTCGTTCAGCACGACATCGTTGTTATTCGTCTTCACTGTTTTTCCTATATTCGGGAACAAGAACGGCAATAGCTAATGTACGGTATGACTCCGCCTCAGCGACGAAACCGGATTTCATCGAGGCGCGGGCGTTTTGAAAGAAGATTGCTATGAATGCGTGTCTGCCTTTGCTCAACAAGTTGGTTTGTCGTCGCTGAAGTAACTAATAAGCATATAAGTTTAAAACATCATGGAAACGGCTAGCGGCATGTTCAAATTATTCCCAGTAACGCCCTACTTGCACCACACGAAGTAACATCCGGCGGCGGTGATGAGGCACATTGGTAACTTTCGTAGCGGTTCTTAAGTTGTACACCGGTATAATTGCGCACGAAACGTTGCCAGTTTTCTCGCTGGCATGTTATAAACTAAGGCGATATACGTAAAGGAAAACCGAGCAGTTATTATGTAATTGGAGAGGGAGGGTTATTTCAGCATGTGCAGTCCTTAATATTAATAAAACCATTCGTTTAGCTTTCAAATAAAATAAATAAATCCTCCGTGATCTCGCTAGACATTATTTGAGGTCAGAAGGGATCGCTCGACAATACTCAGTATGAACATATCAGAAATTGCAGCGTCCTTTTTTTTGTCGACCAATGCTTGTAACCTCGTGACTGCTGTTGCGGACAAAAGTCCGTAAAGGGGTATAATGTGGCCCTACAAAAATTGTAATTGCGGTTTAACGCGCGCAACCAGGCGCGCTTTAGCTCGGGGGGGGGGGGGGGGGGGCTGCGGATTGCGGATTAATTTAAACAGTGCGAGGGATCCTTAAAATCAGAATGTTTCTGTCACTAATAAATGTTCTCGTTCTTTTTCTTAGACCACTCCAAGTAACGCCCATGTTAGTCAGCACAGTCTTAAAAGCACATAGTCTAAAAGCTCGTGCTCCTGTTTTCTTCTTTCCTTTTTCAACACCAATACAACAATATGCTTTTTCCAGATCTAACAAAGAATGTCCACAAATAAAAGATCCCGGGACTACAAAGTTCGCTGGGTCAACTTCGGTTGTCCGTTTGGTGGAAGCGGAGGGAGGAGGATTGGTCGACGGTCCGGGCGTTTTTGCTTATCGCCTCCATCCAAAAAGCGGCCGCCGCGGCCTCAGTCTTGTGTGGGTTCCGCACCTTGCGGAATGTGGAACATCACCGTGTTCCTCCCAATTGGCAGACATTACACGAAGGGGCCGGAGTCGAACATAGCCAGATCGTTTCCACGAATAAAAGAGGCGCGCGCGGAATTTCTGCCCTATATTGCTCTTCCTGCGCGCGTGTTGGTCTTTATCGTACTCTCCGCAATAAACGTCAGTGTGGCTCTAACCGCTTCGGCAATCTCGGCTGTGTCCCTCCCGAACCACGGTACCGTATAAACCGGATTATAGGTCGACCCGGTGTCGACCCCCTACCTTGAGGTGGGAAAAGTTGACAAAAAAAATAATTTGGCACAGAAGCGCCATCACAATTTCTATATTTATTTTCGACGCCCGTCTGTCACTGCCACTCACTATACCTGCCGAAGTCACTCGTCCGAGCTCTCAGAGTCGTCCGAGGATGACTGCTTCGCACTGTCATCTTCCATGCCATCAGGCGCGTTGCTGATGGAGCACTTCCTGAACGCTCGTGTAACCATGTCGTCGGGCAGCGACTGCCAAGAGAAGGACACCCAGCTTGACATGGTCGCAACCGGCCCGTATAGGTCTTTTTGTTGTCGCCGGCTATCCAATCATTGTACAGTTCGCAGAGCCGATCCGCGCATGGCCTCCGGAGCGATCGTGAGCGAAGTTCCCGGACGAAGTCCGCCACTTTGTTCTCCAACTCGGGGTGCACCGCTTGACGTCCACGGAACGATCGGTTTCGGGGGTTGCACGCGCACAGCTTAGCTTTCTGGCTCCGCCAGTACCGCACACTTTTCTCCGAAACGCCTAACTGGCGTTGCGCCGCCATATTCCCATTCTGCTCGGTGACTCAATCGCCGTCAGCTTAAACGCCGCGGTGAACTGGCGTCGACTGCCGCCACTCATCTCGGAACAGAGACGTACAGAAATGTACGCACGCACGCGTAATGGACGAGTAAAAGACGAAAAACTAGAGAAAAGCGAAATCAAATAAAAGCCTGATAGAGCGAGAGAGCAGTCCGACACGAATGGCCATTGGCGACGGACTACGCTTGCACATTGTTGCCAGACAACGATTTACATTCTGCCAATGACCGCTATATAGGACGAGGGGTGACCTTTGTGCGGATTTTTTGGGAAAAAAACTCGACCTATATTCCGCAGCGGTCAAAGAAGAAAATTACTATCTTCCGGGAGAGGCAGAGCCAGAGGACTTTCCACAAGAATGCCAGGCCACCCCTTGCGTAACGAGGTTATAGGTCACAATTTTAATTTTAGCGGTACAGCATTTATTTAAGTGCGTTTTCACAATAACTTGAGCACTTCAAATTTCTTCCTGAAGTCTTGCGTGCCAGGAGAATGTAAGTACAAGTAAGTATTAAACACACGCATGCACGCACGCAGACACACAAATATGAGCGCGCACAGTCACGCACACACAGACACACGCACACTCACGCACGCACGCACGCACGCACACACGCACGCACGCACGCACGCACACACTCACACGCACACGCGCACACACACACACGCACGCACGCACGCATACACACACACACGCACGCACGCACGCCCGGACGCACACACACACACGCACGCACGCACGCACGCACACACACACACGCACGCACGCATGCCCGGACGCACGCACGCACGCACGCACACACACACACGCACGCACGCACGCACGCACGCCCGATCGCACGCACGCACGCACGCACACACACACACGCACGCACGCACACGCACACACACACACACACACACACACACACACACACACACACACACACACACACACACACACACACACACACACACACACACACACACACACACATATATGAGGCGTTCTTTCTAAATGAGCCAGATCCACCTAACAAGAATTTGAGAAACAAGCGGAAGTTTGTTACCGCACGGAAATGCAACACCATCAAAGCTATTAATTCATATATGACATATTTTACTTGTCAAGTAGGAGAAGTTTATGGCCACAAGTAATTAAAAACTATGCATACAATTTGAGCATTAATCGTGTTATAAGTTTACATTTGGCTCTTACATATTGAAACACAAACGTTTATGCGACATTCTTATGAAAACTTTATTTAAATTAACTTTCAACCATGGCGCGATGCGTTTTGGCACAAAATGCTTGAAAATATGCAAACGGGCTTCAAGAACAGGGGAACTATACACTGAGAGCAGGTGAGTCCTCTTGGCACCATTAGCAGCAGTTTTTCAGATTCTTCCTTAGGCTAATTTTTTTTGGAACGCCTTAATACACTCACAAAGTAAACAAACTCTTCATTGCATTCCCATGAATAATCAGAACGCTTCACAAAAACGCTGCTCATATCTCCTTCCGCACATTAATGAATAGTTGCGTACTCTAAGAGGGCGGCAGGATTATACAGGACTTATAAGCGGCACCGTGTTTTTTGAGCAGTAAAATACTATATCTTGGGGTAAAAAATAAACAACTACACGTTTTTCGTAGGGACGGGTGACACGAAACGCAATCATTGTTGTACATCTCTCAGTTTCATTTTGTTCACTTCTTCTGTTCACTTCGTTGTCGACATCTTGGGACCGATCTTTCGCCGCTGTCGTAATTGCCGTCTTAATTCATATTAAGACTTTTCCCAGATGAAAAAAAAAACTCCTAAATACCCACGAAACAGTCCGAACAGGCAAGCCAAAAGCTTAGTCCCATGTGGCAAATAAGCCTACGCCCGAACGGTCACCGGGCAGATACTCTTAGCAAATCCTCCGTAGCTGTAGCTCAGCATTTCAACCAACCAGGCCACACTTTTGATGACCGTAACTTGTATATGCTTTAGCCAAACTTTAAGTTTCCTAGGTACAGAAAAAAAACTCAGGACCCTATTTATTCACAAGTTCAACTCCATGGAACCTGCCGGAATCAATGCGTCTAGGGGCAACTTGGAATCCTTGCAATATTCACAGGACGTACAGCATGAAGCATTGTCTTACTTTTACCCTACCCAAACATTATGATCCCTCCCTCTGCTCCTTATGTGGTAACTTTATTCCTTTTGTTTTCATTTTCTAGCTTCCAGCATAGTACGCGCAGGCACCCCTCCAACCTTTGCTATTGAATTCCATTTTATTTTTGTTTTTGTTTTTATCTTTTTTGCTCCGCTTTCTCTTGTGCCCCGTACGTCCTCCTAACTTTATCTTTTCGTTTGGGAGTTTGAGAAAAGGCCTATTCAAGGAATGTTACTCTTGGCGGCACGTGCCATTTCAGTTGTGTGTTTATGGCTTTTTTAGATGCAGAGCATCTGATTCACTCGCATTGTCCCTCCGGCGTCGGCGTCGTCGTTGTCGTCGGCGTTGTCCACCCCTCCCCCATTCTCCTCGCCGCGCCAGCTGCGCTCTCCGCCGCTCACTCCCTTTCCTCTCCGATAGCGAACACTCTCTCGCGAGGGGCATTGGATTGGATTGGCTTGGATTGGATTGGATTGGCTTGGCTTGGCTTGGCTTGGCTTGGCTTGGCTTGGCTTGGATTGGATTAAAGTGGATTGTGTTGGATTGTGTTGCGTCATAGCCGCGGCACGTTGCGTCATAGCCGCGGAAGACGCGCTGGGGCCGGCGCATGTGCAGTACTCTCTCTTCCGCGGTTTCCTCTCCTTCGGGCGCGCTGCGCATATAACCGGTGTGCCGTTCTCCGGCGAAGCAACATCCACGCTTGGCTCAAACACCTAGAGTCCACGCCGCTTTACAAGTACGCCAACGTCGTCATCGACTGGGACCGGCTTACGCAGTCCCCTCAACGTCATGCGCGCTATAAAACGCGGTCCCTTCGGCGCTCCGCCTATGCGTCGCATCTACACAGGGGTTCCCGCGAGGGGAGGTGGGAGTTTTGTGTTTGCGTGGGGTCTTTCCTTTTTTTCTTTTTTTCTTGAACTGGTTCTGTTCACCCTTTCCTACTTTTTATTTTTACCTGGGGCTTGCAGATACCTTCTGCTAAGAACTTCCCTCACAACCTGCAGTGCTTCTGCTGTTTCTGAGGATGTTCCTGTAGGCCACGCGGCGAACCACAAACACCCTTCATCCTTTTTCTCCAAGAATTTTCCGAAATATTAACCACACCTGACTTCACTCTTACCGACTTCGCTGCTCAAACTACGCAACCTTCCTTCCTCCTCAATATCTCCCCCTGAATACGCCCAAAGCAATCCGGTTCCTGCATTCCACTTCCTTCTCTCCTCTTACCTACGGGCCTACCCCTATATAAGGCGTGCCAGCCAGGCGAGGGTTTGCCTTAACGAAGGCAAGTCTCTTTTCTGAAACATTGGCAACAACCGTGGTCGCTACCTTGTTCGAAGTTTTCTTTTCAAGTATTCAAGTATTATATATATATATATATATATATATATACCAATGGGCCCAGTGAAAATACCGTAGAGCGAACAGACGAACGGGTAACAAACAAACTTTATTGACGTTTCGGCCTGGGACAAGCCTTCGTCAGAAAGCCTGTCCAAGGCTGACGAAGGCCTGTCTCAGGCCGAAACGTCAATAAAGTTTCTTTGTTACCCGTTTGTCTGTTCGCTCTACGGTATATATATATATATATATATATATATATATATATATATATATATATATATATATATATATATATATATATATATATACAGGGTGTCCCAGCTATCATGCACCAAGTTTTAAAAAAAGAGTAAAGGTGTAACTCGAACAAAACCTGTTGGATAATGTTTGCAGTACTGTGAAGAAGCGGTGACTAATTTTTTCGTTAATGAGACTTAACTAATTATTTGTAATTAATTATCTAACTCGATAATTACTGTCCTAATCACTAAAGTGTCAATGAGGCATTTGTAGGTATCGACGAGGGGCATCTAACTGCGGTATTTTCAGCGACGAACTAATTGCGCACTCATTTATTCTAACTGATAAAGAAAACCCGCGAAATATGAAAAATACCACGTGACGACGCATCCGCGCGCATTGTAAAGCAGCGTCCCCAAATAAGCTGATTGAAAGCAACTGCTTCCGGTGTTACCCGCCCGATGAGACCGCGCATCACCTTGATAAGGCGCGTGTGCAGATAAGGCACAAACTCGGTGGCGATTTCTTCTTTCTTTCTTTTGTTTATTTCATTCTGGCTAATTCAGAGGCAGCTTGTTTGAGGGCGTTGCTTTACTATGCGCGCGGACGCGCCGTCACGTGGTATTTTTCATATTTCGCGGCGTTTCTTTATCAGTCAGAATAAATGTGTACGCAATTAGTTCGTTGCTGAAAATACCGCAGTTACATGCCCCTCGTGGGTACCTACAAGTGCCTCATTGACACTTTAGTGATTAGGACAGTACATCGCGAGTTAGATAATTAATTACAATTAATTAATTAAGTCTCGTTAACGAAAAAAATACTGTCCGCTTCTCCACAGCACTGCAAACATTACCCACTAGGTTTTCTTCGAGTTACACCATTACTCTTTTTTTAAATCTTGGTGCATGATAGCTGGGACACCCTGTATATATATATATATATATATATATATATATATATATATACATATATATATATATATATATATATATATATATATATATATATATATATACATATATGTATATATATATATATATATATATATATATATATATATATATATATATATATATATATATATATATATATATATATATATATATATATATATATATATATATATATATATACATATATGATACAAGAAAAGAAAATTTCGAACAAGGTAGAAACCAGGTGTGGTGCAAGCTTTTCAGCAAAGGGAATTGCCTTCGTCAGGGCACACCACAGCCTGGCTGGCACGGTTTAAAGGTCCCTAGGTGAGAAGAGAGAAAAAGTGGAACTGAGAAAGCGGATTGGTTTAGGAGTATGTAGGCTGAGATATTGAGGGGGACAGCAGCTTCTGTAGTTTGAGCCGCGAAACAAGGAAGTCAGCCAGAGGTTGATATTCCGGGAAATTCTTAGAGAGAAAGGATGAGAGGAGTTTCTTGCCCCACCACGCGGCCTACGGAAAGGTCCTTAGAAAGGCCGGAAGCAGAACAGGCGGTGCGAGGAGTCCTTATCATAAGCTATCTGCAAGCGCCAGGTCAAAATAAAAGGTAGAGAAGGGGAAGAAAACTCGGTGAAGCAAAAAAGAAAGTAGAAGAGGACAAACCACATCCACACAAAAGAAAAAGCAATAACCGCACAACTGAAATGGCACGTGTCGCCAACAGCAACATTCCTGGAACAGGATTTTCCTGAAACTCAAAAACAAAAAGATAAAGTTAGGAGGACGTACGGGGCACAAGAGAAAGCGGAGCAAAAACGAGAGCAAAATAAAAATAACATGGCATTCCAGAGAAACGCTTGGTGGGATGCGTGCGCGTACTAAAGTGCAGGCTAATGAATGAAAACAAAAGGAATTTGGTGGCCACATAAGGAACACAGGGAGGGTTCATATTCTTTGCATAAGGTACAAGCAAGACAGTGCCTAATGCTGTATTCCCTTTGAGTATCGCAAGGATTCCACGTTGCCCCTAGATGCATTATTCGAGCAGGTTCTATAAAGTTCAATTTGTGAACTAAATAGGATTCTCGGTATTTTCTGTCTCTAGAAGACCTAAAGTTTCACTGAAGTATATAAAACTTAAGTCAATAAAATTATAGCTTGGTTTGTAGAAATGATATGGAGGATTTGCTAAGAGTATCTGCCAGGTGACCGTTAAGGCGTAGGCTAATAGGTTGACTTGTTTCGCCTATATACTGTTTGTGACACATTGATCATTCTAATATATACACAATGTTGGATGAAGTGCAGGTAAAACTTGAATTAATCTTGTGAACATAATTATTGGCTGCGATTTTTACAATGCAGTCTGTCTGCAGGTGCCTGCAAGTCTTGCATCTGGGACGGGAGCAGCTGGCTATGACTGGTTGCTTTGAAGGCCCTGTTTTAGCATGCACTAAATTATCTTTTAGGTTCCTATTTCTCCCGTAGGCAACGCTTGGTGCTTCGGGGGACGTCTTTTTAACTCGGTCGTTACTGGCTAAAATGGAGTAGTATTTCCGCAGGATATTGTTTACGTTAGGGAGGGAGTTTGAAATTTTGTTATCAGGGCAGGCAGGCTGGCTCTTTCGTTTTGTCGCTGTTTGTTGAGCACGTCATCCCTTTTAAAATTAGATGCACGATGGTACGCCTGATCGAGTGAGCTCTTGGGGTGGTCCCTCCCCTCCTCATAAGGGTGGATTTGAGTTCGTCTAGATGCGTTATGTAGTCGCTGTCATCACTGCATTCTCTTATAACTCTAGTGGCTTGTCCTACAAAGATCCCTTGTTTGCAGTGTCTCGGTTGATGGCTTTTATAATCTAGATACTGCTGCCTGTCTGTTGGTTTTCTAAAAAGCGTGGTTTTAAGTTTACCGTTCTCTAGAGTGACGATACTATCCAGGAAGTTCACTTCTTTTTCAGAATGCTAGCATGAGAATTTAATAGTCGGATGCGAAGAATAGAGATGAGATATAAACGTTTCTAGAGAGAGAGAGAGAGAATAAACTTTATTTAATGAGAGGAGTCAAGCGGGCGGTTTCCTCAGTTCAGGACCCCGTTGGAGCGTCCAGCCGCCTCAGCTCGGTGGATCAGCCGAAGCTGCTCTTCGAGGCTAGAGCTGGCCAGCACTTCCTCCCACTGCTCAATCGAGGGATTAGATATCGGGGAAAGTGAGGGGTTAAGCTGGCACTCCCACACCATGTGATACAAGGTGCAGGGCGCGTTGCAGAACTGGCACTGTGAGTAGTATATTGTTGGCCAGAATAAGTGGAGTTTGGTCGGATGGGGGAACGTGTTGGTTTGGAGGAGACGCCAGGAGCGCTCCTCTGCCTTGCTGAGGGAGGGGTGGCCAGCGGGTAGCATAAGCCTGGTGAGCCTGTAGAATTGGGTCACCTCCTGGTATGACGTTACAGGGATCGCTGTCTCAAGCCAACTTTCTCGCGGCGCTCGGTTGGTCAGACCTCGAGCAGTCTCATGAGCAAAGACATTACCGCAGAGGGAAGCGTGAGCTGGTGTCCAGACAATCGACACCCTTTTCCTCGGAGGGTTCTGGCCGAGGATCTTCATGGCGATGCACGAGATGCGGCCTTGGAGGTAGCTCCTACACGCTGACTGTGAATCTGTGATTATCACTTCCGCTGGGGTCTGCGTTATTGCCAGCGCAATAGCTACCTCTTCGGCCTGTAGCGTCGAGACGTTGTTGAGAGTGAGGCTCGAGGCGTGGCTATCTTTCTTGGTCACAGTCGCTACCATGGCTCCTCGCCTGGCATAATCTGCGGCGTCCGTATAATAAACCATATCGTTTGAGCCGTAGTTTTTCTCCAGGGCTCTAACTCGCGCCTCTCTCCGACCCTCGTGGAACTGCGGGTGCATGTTTCTGGGCAGCGGGGCCACTCTGATGTTTTGGCGTAGTTCGCGAGGGATGTCTACTGTGGTTTCCAGAGGGCGATCAGGGATGTTTATGCCCAGTCTTAGCAGAAGGGCCCTGCCTGCATCCGTCCCTGCTAGCCGGTAACGTTGACTGAGCAGGTGGCCCTCAATCAGCTCGTCCACAGTGTTGTGCACCCCAAGCTTGAGGAGACGATCCGTGGAGGTGTAGGGGGGCAGACCCAGGGCTTGTTTATACGCCTTTCGCAAGAGCGTATCTAACTTGTTCTTCTCTGCCTTGTTTAGTAGTGCATAGGGCGTCACATAGCAGATTCTCGATACGACGAACGCCTGAATGAGGCGAAGCGTATCCGCCTCCTTCATGCCTCTTCCCTTGGTCGTGATCCGACGGAGCATGTGGGCAATCTGACAAGTCGTGTGTTCCAATTTCCTTATCATCATGGTGTTTGCGCAATCAGCTTGAATTACCATACCTAGAATCTTCACTTGCGGAGACGGGGTGATGGTAGCACCGTCCAGCGTGATCTCCATCGAAGGGACATCTGTTTGCCTACCGCCCTTTCTGCGCACTAGAAGCGTCGCGCGACCGTGTTTCCAAGTCATGAAGATGTAGTCTATGTAGCGGAGGTAAACCTGAGGTTTATGCAGAAAAGAGCTTAATAGAGTGCCTTCAAGTTGCCCCATGAAAATATTGGCATAGGTCGGTGCGAATGAAGTACCCATGCCGGTTCCATAAACTTGCAAGGAGTTAAACGAGTCATATTCAAAATAATTGAGAGTTAAAACTAGTTCTAACAAACTTATGTACACTTCTGGCGCATGTTAGTGCGGGTTCTCTGATGAAGCTTTTGAAAACTTCTTGAATCACCTAAACACGAAATTCGTCATGTTGATGATGATAATGATGATCAATGGAGGGGCCAGCACCACCCCGTGGCTAACGCCGCAGTAACTTCAGGTTTTGCCTGTGTAGCGCGACACCACACAAGCTAACAAGATTAACTACCCTTCGCGTATTTTTTTTTTCGCCCGCACCGCGAACTGCCGTGCGTTTCTACGGGGGAGTGCGGTTTCGGCTCCGGACAACTTTTGAGATGCTAGGCCGCCTGTCGGTGTGTAGTCACGCGCCTCCAGTTCTATGTGTGGTATCAGTTCGTCTATGATGAGTGCTTCTGGTATAAAACGAAAAGTTGTGTCTTTTGATGGAGGGCGCACAATCTTATATGCCTTCTCCACTGGCGAGAAAAAAGAATGTTTCCGACTGGTATAGTATCCCACGTAAAGTATCCCCTATAGTATCCCCTGTAAACAATCTTGAGTGCGATAAAGAGCATCCAGTTCGCGAAAAGGCACTCCTAAAGCTTAACTTTGCTCTTGACACGTGTCAAGCCACCGAAAAGTGTCAAAAGGCAAAGTGATACTTATGTTACGTTTATAAATACGTTGTTAAGTGACTATGCGGCTTTGGAGCGCCGTGTGGTGCCTACGATCGTGCGAAAGCAGAAGACGCAACTCGCGCAGTTTATTGCTGTGAAACAGATCCCTGAAGGGTGACTTTACGTCCACTGAAGCCTAGCCTTTTAGCCACGTTTCTGCTTCATTATTGATATTATTATTGTTATTATTATTATTATGTTTATATTATTATTATTATTATTTTGGAATGGAACTTGCAAGTCCAATAGTGACCGCATCGAAAGGGTTCAAAATAAGTTCCTTTCTATCTTTAGGCACCGTTTCCGTCATGTACAAGAAGACGCAAACGGCAGTACGTCTTGTCTCAAAAGTATTCCTTCCCTTTGGTGTCGACGAATGAGAGCTGACATTATCTTTCTTTATAAACTTCTTCATGGTGATATTTTGTGTGATGACTTGGTTGCACTTATCAATGTCAACTTGCCGAACAAACTTTTCCGAAGATTTCGAACTTTCAGAACAGATGCTTTAAGTAAACGATGCTCGTCCATCTGCAGAATACAATGTGCATATAATGAATATTCCGATCGTCTTGATATATTCCAGAGCTCTTTGTCTTTGTTCTCTAATGAATTGAAAACTGTTGTAACTTAAGTGCCTTTATGTCATTTATGTGCCGTATTTCTGTTCCGTATTTATTTTATGCAAATCATCATCTTGCTTGTTTGTTTTTCACTTTTCCTGATTTTGTGTTGCTTGAATTTCTGTCGGTTTAAGTGTCAGTGCTTGTAGAGCTGAACTTCGTTTTTCCATTTTGAAACTTCCTGACATTTTGTTACAAAACCTTTGTTTTATGTGTATAATCTATCTTTGTCATGTGCATTGAGTATTTGCTTGTGTATTTTCAATTTTTCACGTGCCTTCAACGTTTTGCTGGCCGGGTGTCATGGCTTCTAACACTAGGCTTCCTTTTTTTTTTTCCTGTTTTGCTCTTTTGCTTTCTGGGATCTCTGTAACTATTTTTATCTTATTGTTTCTTTCATATATACGGTTTTCTGTGTTGTGTTGTCTTGATTTTAGTTTGTTTTTATGAATGCTTGTATATGGTGTACCAGTACCAAGACCCTAGGGTTGTTCCTGGGCACCAAAAATAAAGGTTGATTGATTGATTGATTGATTGATTGATTGATTATTATATTCTTCTTTTTTTTCAAGATGGCGCCTAGCAAGGATTGTTGTGTTCTTTGCTCTTGCGTTTTTTATGGCAAACAAAAGTTTTTCCGCTGCATTGCCTGTAAAAAACGCGTGCACGCGAAGTGTGTTGTGTGGCCGGACGCTGAGCTTCAACTCCTGAGATCTGGCGCTCGGCCGTTCAAATGCAACATCTGTCAAACGGTTGAGGTGGCGGCTAGGCCTAGTGGAGCCAGCGACGACTTCGGCGGGCCCGCAAGCAGGGCTTCTTCCCCCTGCTCCCTTCGTCAAGGCTCACCGACAGTCGTCAAGAAGGCCCCGGCGCCCCCGCTCGAACCGGGTGACCTTGGTGCCGAACCTGCCGGTCTTCGCGCGCTCCTCGCTGACGTGCTGGAGGGAATTTCCTTTCTCAGCGACCAAGTGGCCGGGCTGCGCGAGGACAACGACCTTCTGCGCCGGGAAAACGCGCGGGCTTTTGCCTGCCTCCGTCAGGAGAGGGAGGGAGACCGCGCCCATTATGCGAAGTTGGTCACTTCCCTGCGTGCAGAGGTTTGCTCCTTGCGAGCTGAATTGCTTCGCCGTCCCGCTGCTTTGCAGAATGGAATGCACGGCAGCTCGGGGAAGCCTTCTTTCACCCAAGCTGTTAACAATGAAGTGCCATCCCGATCGCAAATCCCACCGTAAATTCTGCTGGGAAATCAGGTGGGCATGTTGATCAATACTGGAAACTTACCTGGGCAACGTTTTTAAAGCTGGGAGTAGGTGGGAATAATGGCGGTAGGTTAGGTGGGCACCTCGGCTATCCTGGGCAATACTGGTGGCCTTACTGGTCAACGTGACCCACCACAACCATGCTGGCGTTAATAGTGTTGACTGATCGTCTGCGATGGGGACGCCCTTTTTTCTCCTTGGCAATGCCCACCGTCGTTTGCCGTTAAAATGCGCTAACAGTGAAGGGCGCCATGAGCGTTCGAAAAAAACGGCATAGACATCGACAGCGCCCATGCCATTTGTTGTGAGCGGAGCCTGTTTATATTGGCACGTAAAGTATTTGGAAGCTTAGCCAATGATATACCTCCAGGTCTAGAAACGAAGCTTCACTTGAGTAAGCCGACCTGCGTGCGCACAGGCGTGCATAACGCGAACTTATCTAATATATGAACTACAAGATGATATGCCTGGCTCTGCATGTATATGAAAAGATGCAACACTACGAAGCCAGCGAGAGAACCGCCACCGTCGTTCCTAGCCGTTGTCGCCTGCAGCCCCCGTCACGCCATGAAATAGCTCATGGAACACGTACTGTTTGCTTACAGAACAGGCTCTCAACTCCTGCTGGATGTAAGTGGCACCTGACCTTACCGTTCACCGACAGGTTAGGCGTCCATGACAATGCTAGAGTTTTATTTATTTTTAACGCGTTTTGAACGGCGCGCGTCACTCGACTCAGTTGGCCGCCGGCAGGGGGGCAGCGCGACACAAGACGACGGCGGCGACGTTTCGGCGGCTCGCTCGGCTCCCACCGTCATGGCTGCGAGCAGTGGTTTTACGATTCGGTAAATGCTCAGGGGCGTGAAATTTCTGGTTACGTGATGACTATGGATTTATCTACCGGACGAACAAGTACGGCTGGTCAGTTAAGGTAAGTGAAACGTCGTTTACTAGTCCTGTGTATTTAACGGAGCACTGTTGTCGAGCCGGTGCCGGCCCTTAGGACTGACGTTCTGTGTGTGCAACGTATCGCTCGCGTTGGTGTGCGATATCTATCATATCGGCGTTACGCAGATTTGGCATTTGACAAGCGACCTTTTCCGTCTTGTCACGTATGTTAGCAGCACTTGCTCCAAAGTTTGCGCCTTGGGTTGTGCGAAGTAGAATCATGTGTCATTAGCCAAACTGACCGCACCGAAAACGCTACCGCCTTGTTCTTCGCTATGAGCCACCCAAAAAATACCACTCCCCTCCAGCCTCCAGGTTATAAAAATAATGCGTAGCTGTGTAACCGGCTGAGTACTCTCTTTAGGGGAGTTGAACACTAACAAACAAAAAAGGTAAAACGCGGGGTGTGCCTTGGAATTCAGTCTAGAGGCCCCCTAGCACGCTGCGCACTATGCATGTTTCAGTATTAATGTGTTCAATTATGAGCGTGAATAGTGTTGTGCGTCCGTCAGCCCCCTCGGGAATATGCATTTATACGAATTTTTATGCGACCACGTTGAAACATTGCGCGTATCGTGCCTCGTCTAGACGTTGGCGTGCTACGGACGGATAAACAGCGTTGTTGTAACGAGGTGGCCGCTGCCTTACGCGTGCTGTAAAGGTCGAAACTTTTTGTAAGTGGCAATAAAATGTGCGTTTAGACTCTCCATGTCGAAAGGGGTTGGCCTTCTGGTTCTCCCATGCCCATCCAAAGTATCATATTCCCCGCGAGCCGCTCCTTTCATTTCATCCCTAATTGTTTAAAGTTACCTTGCAGAAGCGCAAGTGCTTCAAAAGAGCATGCCTGTTTTATGTGCGCTGGCTTTTTCGGTAGTTATCCACGGCCATTGCAGTTCTTCTGATAGATACAAAAAAGAAAAACAGTAGTGTCGATATTTACGTGAATTTTACGAAACCAGGGTGGTTTAAATTGGGAGGATCCCTCAAATTCGCGCATCCCGTTTTCTAGGTGCAGATTCAGTGCGTGGAACCTCCAAACTAAAAAAGGGGTTCTCAGTTCTTTTTCATGGAAATGAATGAGCAGCTGCTAAATGTTTTGTGCATTCCATCTGGGAACATTTTACCTTCAGACAAACTTCGCTGATATGCAAAGCCCAAGTTTTGCACCCCTGTTTACAACACTTGTGTGAACATACCACATTCCCGCATGCCTCTACACATCTTTCGAGTAGCGTAGCTTCTGAATGCGCAGAGCGTGTATATTTCAAAATAAATGTTTGCCTTATCATTTTATTTTTTGTGCTATCATTGCGGTAAATGTTACTGTTCTTACCTATAATTCTCGGAGAAAAATTAGGATCATTTGAAATATTGATTGCTGATATTCATGCCCCGTGGTTTTTGTCAGTTACAGCATGTTTACGCTCAGCCTAATGTTGTTTAGGAGTGATTTTTATAATCTACCCTACAGTGGGCAAGGCAGCCTGGTGAGCTCTGTGATTCTGCATTTTGGGTGCACCAGGTTCGAGGAAAAATGACTGCGTCTGGCATGTTGGTTGATAATAACTGCATTTTGCAGGCCATTGGCCGCTTGCAGGCAGAGAAGTTGCTCTGCAGATAAAGAACGGGCACGACGTACTCCCAGTCAATGGACGAGACTTCTTGTGGGACGTCGAGTGTGTTCGGGCCTAGTAAAAAAATGGTGACCACATTGCTTTTCTGCAGTTCTGAATTGTCTTGCATTATGTGCCTTCTTCAATTTCAGTAAGCTGAATTAGCCTATTTGAGTTTAAGGATTGTTTTAAAAAGCATTTGAGCCTTAGCAGTGTTACTACTTTGCTTATATGTTCTGACACAGATAAGGTTGACCGATCAGATGGCTAGGTAACATAACGAAGTCTAATTTCAAAACTTGCACCATCTTTGCACGCATCTAGATACGTTATCACTGCTTTCATCATATTGCTGCCTAGAACTGTTTCAGTTTGTAATTAAACGTAACGAGGCTTGGTGTTGGCTTTTGGCTAGCGTGATGGTGTCTGCTTATTTACTTCGGTGTTTGTTCTTATGTTTTGGCACATCTTACAGCTTTTTAAGCCTGCAACACTGGTTGAGCAAAATAGTGAGCTTGATGTGCTCAATTTATTGTTAGTTTTCTTACCCTGTGAACAGTTTTGTTCCACCATGAACATGCACATAATTTAACCGCATTTTGAAGCAGAAATATAAGATGTTACAAGTGTCAAGTAAACAAAGATGGAGGTAGTCTTGTAATAGTTGGCTTTGACCAAAAAAACGACGAGGAGAGCCGTCACGATACAACAGCCCGAATTGGGGGGCTAAGAGGTGTTGACGTACCTAACTAGCTTGTAATTAATATGGAGCTATAACTGCAAATTAATTTTATGCATGACTAGGATGGCATGCACTTAATGATGGCTAAACGAAGTTATCGTTAATTTTCATGTGAGTGACCGCAAGCCTTTGAACTATAGAGAACAAGTTGCCAGTGGGTTATTCTGGATTAAGTGTTGCAGGTTTCAGGTTTCACATTTTAGCTGATGGGAACTGAGGGGCTCTTGGCCATGGCACGTTTTCTTATTTTTTCAAAGCAAGGCTTCTTTGGGCTTCATAATCACCCATGGCAACTTAAATTACTAATGTGGATGTGTGCCCCCTCTCATTGAATGGTTAGTCTAGCAGCAGACATCACATCTGGAAATGCGGTGAAGCATGGTGATGGTGATGAACAGTAAAAAAGGAAAAAAAAAAATCAGATGGCCCACCATATTTTCTTTTTTCTACCGGGCCTCTCTTCATGAATGATCTCCACGTGTGCTCTGCTGGTTCGTTATGTCAGGTGACGTGGGCATCTAAACAAACATGCTTATTCTCATCTCAGTGCTTAGGAAGCTTTTGCTGGTTTCCAGCTCTGCACTTTTTCCTCCCCACTTGTTTGGCAGTTCCAGTTAATTAGTACACGTGGGCATAAAAAAAAAGCTTGCGAAGAATCGGACAAACATATTTGATGCTGACCACGCTGCAAGCAAATGGTTACCAATGAGGGAGTAGAGGAAAATAACCTTTGCCGGCTGCAGGCTAGTCTCGAGAATGTGCACCTGCTTCCAGGGCTTTCTCGTAAAACAAATTGGTGGCAGATGTGCGGTGACAATAGAATATGCTACTAAGATCCACTGCCCTTCTGCCCTGATAATTAGTGCCTTCTGGTGGACAATGCAACAATTATTGCCCATAATAGCATTGCTTGGAGCAGCCAGCTAACCACACGGCTAACCCTTTTTTTAGGAACATACGGGGACTTTCAATGCATTGCATTGGGCCTTTATGTTTGCATTTGAACTGTTTCAGTATATTGAGCCTGATCCTCATTTGTATCTGCTTTTAGCAGTTGCAGTGCCGGTGCGACCACCACCAGGTTCGCTTGCTGGAGGAAAGGTGTTGCTGAAGCTGTGGTGTCCCCTCTTCCCTTCCTCCTTGAGCCAGTTTTGAGAATGTTTGCAGCTGCAGATGGACAGGTAAGCAGAATTTTTTTCCTTGTCGTTGCTGTACACTAATAAATCATAAGGAGCCAAAAAAATAGAATTTAGCCTGCAATTTAAATCTCGGCAGCACTTTTCTTTTAACTTACAACTTCAGCTGGATGCATGCACAGCACTCAAGAGCGAAGTTCTATGAACAGTTATTTCTTAGAAAATATTGGTGCTTAAAGTACAACTGCATGCAAGATTTGGCCATGCAAGAATGCTGTCTAATAGTCGACATAAAAAGAACGGTAGTGTCAGCAACTGGTTTAAAACATGATTGCACACAGCACAGACGGTCCAATAAATTGGGGTTTTGGTAACTGATACTGAGAACGGCAGCCGCTCCCGACAGCCTGCAGATACGTGCCGGAAGTGGCTTGTTTCACAATTTTCTTTCTATGGAAGAACAATACTTTGTCGTGGCTAATTATGTCCAGTGAAAAAGCAGTGAAAAACGTGTACAGTAAGAAGTGTAACGTGTTCCTAACACACAAGTCGCAGTAGACAATGTGGCCTGTGTACTAGCCTTGGCGCTTCGAGTTTACGAATAGTGGCCTGATTGCAGCAGCTATTTGTAAGAGATGAATGACTTGGTTTCAATCGTGTACGCATAAAAATAACCCGCAAGAAGCAGTGATACAGCACTCCAGAGTTTTACCGTCGCACATTTCAATAGCTGTCCTGCAATGGGCTATTCTATTAACACTGTTTTCTCAGTTGTATGTGCTCGGTTATGGCTTACTTCAAAAGCATTAAACAAAAATTTTGGGTAGATTAGAATTTATTTTAAGAAGCAGATTTGGTTGTTACGGATGCTGCTTGCTACATAATTGTGTACGCGTAGGGCCGGCCAGAACTGGGAGCGCTGAAGACCAGCCGCCCAGGTGGGCAGTCGTGTTTGATCAGCCATTTCATACTCGTGGTGATGATGGCACTGATGATGATGATGGTGCTGGTACAAGACTTTCCCCCTGGTGGGCAGTGTGATAAATAGAAATGAAAGCACGTTATGGTCAATCTGCCAGTAGATACTCATAGACACTGGAATGCTGGACTACGGACTGGCTTTCATGCAGCATTTTTCTCCCATGCGCGCTGTTTGAACAGTGCAACTGTTGTAGCTGGCTGTAATGTGTGGCGCTAATGCGTTTAAAATACCCAAAAAATGCCGAGTGCTCGTAAGCGTGTGCCTCGAGTAACCGCCAACTGACCCCTGCATGCAGAGTGCCTTTAGCAAAAAAAAAAAAAAGCAAAATGTTGGAGGAGTGCCTCGGGTTGCCTAGCGACCAGCAACGCCACAGTTGCTAAACGCCTGCTCCATGAAACCTCGACGCAAATCGAGGAAAGCAGCGCATGCGTCGTGCATGTAAGCGCACCACTGCGCCCCAGCTGTTGTCAAGTGGCGCATGCAGTGCTCGTCAAAAGGACCAAGACGATATTTTTGCATATGATGACTACTACTACCACTGTGCAAAGCATCGACGGAACATGTAAACAGACAATTTCAAACTTGTACAAACGTGTGCTGCTGGGTTCTGCAGCGTTCGCGTAGAAAGAAATCCTGCAGCTTCACTATGGCTCAATCCTTGCATGACTTAGTGCAGTGAAAGAAGCCAAATGTCGGTGAAACATTAACATTATTCAACTTAATTACAATCCCAGACACCAGACCACACAGCCAAATGGTTGAGAGCAAAGGAGTTCAAAAAGTTCTTTAGCAAATGATTGTCCCTCTGTGCTCTCCATTACCCTTCGAGCTGCATTAATTGATTGTATGGTGTATTCGCCGACGCTACAAAGGCGATGAGGCACACTGTAGTGGAGGGCTCGAGATTAATTTTGACCACCTGGGGATCTTTAATGTGTGCCAAAATCTTGGAACATGCACGTACTTATGCTTTTCTCCTCCAATTAAAAAAGTGGCCACCGCACACATTGGGCTTCATTGCAAAGTTGGTTGGCACGCATACGTTGTACATTCTTTCATCACTGAGTGGTCATACCTCTTTTGGGGTCTAACGACGACACCAAGCAAAAAAAAATTGCTTCCAATCCACGTTTTAAAGGTGGTTGGAAAGCAAAGCTGTAAACGACACCCACAACAATTGCCCATGCCGTCACTTGAATTCACAAACGTGGCAGTGCAAAGAGTGAAACCACATATCCTGCCAGCCGTTATCTGGAATTCACGGGGGCGGCGTCCCCATTGCAGCAGTGTTGGCCACGGCCGGGCTAGAGCGCCGGACGCCGCCGCTGTATCCCGGCCGTGCGTCAGCAAAAAGAAAACGGTGACGAGCGTCTTTCTAAGGGTGAGACAGCGGAACCTCGTCATTCTGATGAGCTAGCTAGGGGCTACACCACCGCACGACACAAGCGCAGACACCAAAGCAATTCGGCATGTGAGCTTAGTGATTCCCATTTATACCGATAACTAGTTAGCTTAGTAAGGTTGAGAATTGCGAGAAAGCTGGGGGAACTTTTATAATCGCTATTTATCAGATCCTGTTGATTCTTTTGCCTTCTGTAATGCCTGTTAAAACATAACCAAATTTGTATTCAGTAATGTAGAAAACAGAGTCCCATTTGTGGCAAGCACTGCGCAAAAGGTAGCGTTTCTCTAGTGACCAGATGTCTGTAAAGGGGTCTGTACATTTTGTTTTCCTGCCCTCCAAACCAATCCTAAACGTATCTTTGGTGTATGGCCACTTAATTCTTTCGGATCTGGGTTACCCAGGAGGTGCTGTAGAGCAAGTTAGAAAAGTCGTGTGAAGGAAGCGTGCAATGTACGCGAAGCTGCACAAGAACAGGCCGAAACAACCGTCGCTAAAGCAGACGACAAAGCCAACGGAATGGTTTAGCCAACGTGCCCGCCGGGGTGCACAGCTCCGAAAGCAACTCCGGCGTTCGGGGAACGCTGGGTAATAGCGCCCTTCGCCGCTCCATCTACACAGTGCTCCATGAGTGAAAAGGGCCCTCCTCATCCTCCTCAGCCATGTTGGGAGTTTCTTGTTGCGCACTCCACGAAGAAACCGTTGGCTGGTAGAGGCAGAAAGCTTTCTTTAAAACTTGTCCGCAGTTCAAAACAACTACACATAATACTTGGCCGAGTTTCCAAGCATAACCAGGCATAATCTTAGTTGAACCAAAAATAAGCTAGGTGGGGCGGCGGGCTTTGCTCTTTGCCCATCTACGCGCCACAAGGGTAAAATTGGCCGGGAATCCAACCCATGCCCTTGTGCTCGGCAGCGCAACGCCTTAGCCACTGAGCCACTCGGCGGGTGTGTGTTATCTTTTGGCCTACCAAAACTTCAATAGTATAGCAGCGCAGTGGTTCGCAGCCATGACTGCCCCAGTGACCCCTTCTTGGCTTGCGAAACAGTGGGGACCCCACGATTGAGCATATGTTGATCGGTGTCATTATGTCAAACAATTTGTACTTGTATGTACAAGTCTTTGAACAGTTATATGCTGCCTTAGGTAGGCCTTTTTATCTCTTGTCATAGCTGGCATGTTGTGCGGAAAGAAGGTGTTAAAATATGTACTATGCAGAGAAACTAAACATACATGTAATGCAGCAAGGCCACCTTTTTGCATATCAAGAAAGTTCTGGCAAAATCGAGAAAACAGTGGCAGGGGAAAAGTTTTGAAAGAGGCTTCACGGACCCCTGAAGTGCTCTCGCGGACCCCCTTGGGGTCTGCGGACCCCCATTTGAGAACCAGTCGTATAGCATGTTGCAGAGCACGACAACATTTATTTGATCAAATCTTTGGATTTATGTGACCAGTAAAGTTTGGTTACATTATTTAGCTTTCTAATAAAGTAAGGTACAACCTCAACACAGGATATAGTACTTTATACCTGATTCAAAGAGCGCAAGTTGATCAGTTGGGATTTTAAAATTAATTGCTTTGTTTTCTAATTGCAAGTGCAGATTGGTCCAAATGTGGATGTGCCTGACGAAAAATGGACGTGGCTGATGCGCAACACATCCTATGGAGACTTCTGCCTCGATCTGGCAACCCTACAGAAGCGGCGGTACAGGATGGACGGGGCAGACCTTCTACAGCATGGCATGGACGATAGAGAAGACAGCATCTTTCATCAATGTGGAACTTGAAAAAGTATGTGAACATCTATATTATCGTGCGCTTTTTAAAAAAATAGGTCAAGATTATATTGTCAATTCATGTAATATTTAGAGCATATGAGATGTTTCCAACTGGCTGACACGCCATTTTTGAGTTGGTATTTTTACTGGGGAATAGGTATTAATTACAGAAAAAAAAACCTGTTCCCAGCTCTTCAACTTGAGTTCAGGCTGAGGGGTAGCTTCTAGTTAAAAAATGGGAGGGGACTTCAGACATTTATGATTGTGGGAAACAACACGCTGGAAAAGAACAGGACAACAAAAAGGGGAAGAACACTAGTCCTGACTCGAACTAGTGTTTATTAGGCAACAGAAAGAATGCGCATATACATGCAACTACGCTCCTGCACAGAGGGAGAAGAAAAGACGGATGCAGCTTTGCATAGGATAATGCGCTAAAAAGACAAGAAGTTGGAAGAAAAGGGGTGTGGAGAGGGGGGTGACAAGTCATGCCAACTAGCTTGACTTTTTTTTTTGTGGGACGTAATCGAGGTCTGGCTTACGCAGTCACCTTTATAGACCATAATTGCCTGGCTCTCCCTGGGCGCAGCATTTTTCCGTGATCAGTGTGCTGCCATGCAAGCACTTTGTGAGGGAATGTGGGCACGCCAGCTGCCGCCCCTGCAGCGTGGCATCGCTCACATGGTGGACTGCATATCGTGCGTCTCGTGTGGCTTGAAAATTGGTAAGCGCCTTCCCATTTGATGTATCATGCCACAGTTAGCTTGTTCACCAGAGAGCACATTCAAGGAAAACGAGAACTAATTCTTATGCGAGGCTTGACCATGCTGCACAGACTGTGAATGCAGTGTGTGGCATGTTGGTTTCGACAAAATCATGACTTGTGTGGCTCTATTTTGTAGTGCCAGACTTCTTGATGCCCACTGTTGTACCCGGGTTATTACAGCCGCTTGCTTTCTTTTTAAATTCCACCTCCAAGTCACCATGCCCTGCGTGAAATACACTATGTATGGAAGCTACCCGTTCAAGCATGACTGCGCTGCTGTTGACTGCACTAACAACCAACACAACTGCAAAGTCTTCATGCAAGAACTAACCCACAGAAATAGGCGTATAGATATCGTACGATGGTGCAAACACACAGAAGCATAAGGAAGAAAAGACACAGAGCTTGCATGTTTTTCCTTCCTTCTGTCTGTGTGTTTGCACTGTTGTACGAAATGAACTTAAGCCAACTCCCCCAATTTAATACTTTACTCAAGCGTATACATGTACGAAGTCTATAAATTTTCTGGAGGCTTGCAGCGCTGCGCAAATGGGTCTTCATGTTGAACCGAAAGTACTTCCTATCCAGCAGCTTGGCACGAGCAGCAAAAAAAGAAAAGGTGTGGCCCGCCAGTTTAGAAAGCCCGTTTATTGACCTAAATGCAGTTGCAGTCAGAAACTCAGTTTTTCTAGAAGTTAGCTGTGTTTATTTTACGAGGCCAAGGTCTGCGAAAATCAACCCTTTGCTTGCGTTGCAGCACGGGTATGTGAGAAGGGCGAGTGTGCAGCTAATCCCTCGAGTATGGCAAAGTCACCTACAGCAATTGACCACAAAAGGGTAGTGCAGCAAAATAGATCCTCACAGGCCACAATTTGAGCGAGAATGATTGACAGCACGCTTGTAAATACCCAAAGTCAGCAATGGACGTCAAGGGGGTCAGTAACAGGTTTCTAGAAGAAACATGCAGCCACACTTTTTGCTTGATTCAGTATTTTCAGTTCAGCGTGATGACCCATTTGCACAGCACCGTGAGCCCCAGGAAAATTTATAGGGTGATTAGACTTCATGTAGGAGTAAAGCAGTGAATGACACACTTGGAGTGAAGTAAGGAAAAATACGCAAGCGATGTGTGTCTTTCTATTATGCTTCTGTGGGTTTGTCTCATTGTATATCTATACGCTTATTTCTTCAGGATATTTTTGCACTAATATTTTGTGCTTTCATTGCTTGTTAGTGCAGTCAACAGCGGCGCTGTCACACTTGAACGGATGGCCTCTGTGCATGTGAATTTCTGTCTGAGCACGGGACTTGATCGTGAGAATTAAAAAGACGGCAAGTAGCTGTAAACACCTGGGTATAACAATGCACATTAGAAAGACTGGCACTATAAATTGTGGGCTAACGTACGGGATAGCAGAGGACCCCGGCTAGCTTCGCTAGAAAAAGTGCTACGAGCCGTACACTAGCCTTGAGGAATCCGAAGACTCGCGCACGGGTTCGGGTTCTCAGAGGCTTTATTGCCTGGCAGTTACAGGGCATATACCAGACAACATGACTGTCGCTTGTGGGGAGACAGTGGCTCCGTTTGCTCGCTCAAGCTGCGGGACCCAGACCTCGATAACGGTCATCACGGCTGCGGGAGCAGGGGAGGCATACCATGCAACCGATCAGGGCAGAATCTCAGCAGAGTCCGTGGAACAAGCTAGGTTCCCGTCATCGGGGCATAGCCAACCGATTTCGACCAAATCGCCCAGTCCTTCCCTCGCGCACAGATTCACAGCGAGCCGGTTCGGCGCATCGCATGGGGTCACGAAGAGGTCATGGCTCACGCGATGCGCCGGCCGCCCAAAATGGCGGCTCCTGGTTCGCAAACGCATGTGCAGGCAAGGCGTAGGTAAACACGGGTCCCCACAAAATCGAACCACACAGTTCGTGATTTTGACGAGAACGTGCAACACCCTTCATTCACGACATGTGACACGCTGTGACACACTGCATCTGTGTGCAGCGTGGTCAAGCCTGGCATAAGAATTAGTTCTCGTTTTCCTTGAATGTGCTTTCAGGCAGTAAGCTGTGGCATGATGACACATCAAATGAAAAGGCATTTACACATTTTCACGCCATATGAGACGCACAAAATGCATTCCAACGTGAGCGGTGGCATTCGGCTGGGGCAGCGGCTGGTCTGCCCGCAGTACCCACAGGAAGCAGCCGGACGGTGCAGCCCAAGGAGTGTCGGAATATTTTGATTTATAAAGGTTAATGTTTAAGGCTTCTACTATATTCCTAAGCATCCGATTTCTATGCTCGAAGAGCCCCTCATTATCACCGAATCGAGGTTTGCATGCACACTTTTCTTCACTGTGCGGGTAAATTTGCATACGTGTGATGTTTTATCGTCTGTTGGTGCTCTTTTCAGCAGCTCCCATATGCCCCACGTACACTGTTATGCAAGAGAGCAGTATCTGGTAAACGACACGCATTTTACAATGCACAAAAGCACGCGTGTGCTTGACTTTGGAAGTTGTAAAACTGGCGTTATGTGGACGCTTTTTGTTCACCAACGAACAAAGCCTGCCTATTTTGTTCTTAGCTGAGAAAAGGATTTGCACGCCATATCGAGACCCCACATTTTTCAGCCCATGTGCCATCTTGTGCATGTAGGGCATGACCGCACGTTTCACGAGTTCCTTTGCTGAGTTGTCTTGCCGTACATGCACAAAACGGCACGCAGGCAAAAAATGTGGGGTCTCTACATAGTATGCAACCCTTTTACTCAGCTAAGAACAAAATAGGCCGGCTTTATTTTTTTTATTGGTGAACAACAAAAAAACGTTCACATGGTGTAAACACACGTGTGCTTGTTGCCTTGTAAAATGTGTGCCGTTTACCCAATACCGCTGTCTTGTGAAGGAGAGTACATGGAGCAGGTGGAGCCCTTCTTAAATGTAAGACTAGAAGCACACTCGGGGACGATAAAAGATCGCACGTACGCAATTTCACCTGCAACTTGCAATAAGTGTGGGTGCAAACCCTGTTTCGATGATAGCAAGGGGCACTTCGAGCTTAGAAATGGAATGGTTAGGGAGATACTAGAAGCCTTTTACGTGAACATTTAAAAAGCTGACTGCGTAAGCCACACCTTGATTACGCTCCACAAAAAAGAAGCCAAGATTGTCGGCCATATGCTCAAGTGATTTCTCAACCCCCTCTACACACGCTTTATCCTGTGTTTTCTTGTTTTTCAGTGCAATATTGTTTGCAAAGGTGCATCAATATTTTCTTCTCCCTCTGCGCATGCGCGCACCTGCATGTGTTTTTCCATTTTGCTAATACAGGTTGCGGGTCAACGCTTGTGTTAGGCCTCTTACTGTTATACTATTCCTTTCCACGCCCTGTGGTTTCAGTATGTTAATGAAAGGCAGAAAATATTTGTGGTGAGAACTATATTTCCCGTAGTTTTTTTTTGTCAATGGTTTTCACTCGTTCATCCTTAAAACCAGGCTGAGTTCATATATCAGAATAAGAAGGCGACTTAAAATGTTAATAAGAAGGAAAGAGGACGTTTTATTGCGAACAAACAAAAAATGGAAGGTCTGTGTGAGTTTCCTTGACCAGATATGTGGCCTGCCTTCTCCTTTCAGAATCCCCTGGTGAAATGTGCGTCAACTATGCCCTCAAGTACCTGTGGAGGTTATTTACAGAGGCGAGCCGCCGTGAAAAGAGGGTCTGTGCACAATAAAATGAAGCTGTGGTGTGAGCGCACGGTTTCGCATTACTTTTTCCACATTAAGCAGCAAAAGTGTCCCGGCAGCCACGCATTCTATGCATATTCTGTCAAGACGGCTGCCATTCCAGAAAAATTCACGACCCACTATTCTCCCTGTGACGCCTATGCCCGCTAGACGGGTATGCCGCCATCTGTACCACCATGCCCCCCAAGTGACGCCTAAGCCCGCTAGACGGGTATGCCAGCATCTGTACCACCATGCCCCCCAATAGTGCCCGATAGTGCCCGCCATTTGGCATGGCGGGGTCTCCACTACAATAATCCACTATTTTGACCGGCAGCAGCTTCCGCTATGCCCGGCGTGGCGGGATTTCGGACAGGGATCCTCGTCGGCTACGTCGGCTCCGCTGCAGGCGGTGTCTCCGGCGTCTCCTACACTGCACCCAACTCCGTCCACCCCTTTCCCAGTGCTTTCCGTGTCTGTGCCTGTCTGTCACCCTCCCAGTTTTGAGAAGAAGCGCCGAAGCCGGGCATGTGTGGGTGCGTCAGACACATCTGGACTGGTCGTCGTTTCGCAGCCGAAGCGCCCCAAAGCTATGTTTGTTTCCAAGCTTTCTCCGACCACCACCCCTGCCAGTCTCAATGCTCATCTGTCAACTTTAGGTGTCTCGCCCTTGAGCTGCCGACGACTGAAGACTAAATTCGACACCTATGCATCCTTTTATATTTCCTTGAATGAAGAGTGTTTCGAGCGCCTAAATGACCCCGCTGTTTGGCCGAAAGACTGCCTCTTTAAGGAGTTTCGAGGCATGTTTCGCGAAGGCATGCTTCACAGCTCTGAGCGCATCACGTAAGAAAAACAACCATGACTAGTTTAGATGTTTTTTATCAGAATGTGCGAGGTCTTCGAACTAAGGCGACTGAATTTTTTGGTAACGTTCTGGCTTCTTGCTTTCCGTTAATAGCTATATCTGAAACTTGGTTGTGCCCTGATATCCTATCCAGTGATTATTTTCCTCAAAATTACCATGTATATCGTAATGATCGTGCTTTAACGGGATGCAAACAAAAAGGGGGCGGGGTCCTTCTCGCCGTTGACAAATCTCTCCCGTGTGTGCTACGTAGCGATATTGATAACGCAGATGAGTCTTTATGGGTCGAAATTCATTTCTCTAAAACTGAAAAACTTCTAGTTGGTGTTTTTTACATTCCTCCTGATGTAGCTCCTGAGGCGTTCAATAAGTTAATCTCCTCCATTAAACAGGTGCTTATCACTCATGGCAACCGCAAAGTCCTCCTGCTTGGAGATTTTAATGCTCCTGGCGTGGAGTGGAGCCAGCTAACTTGTTCCCACTACAACCACCACATTGAACAGAAGGGTAATAGGTTGCTAGATTTGTTGGCTTTCACTTCTATGGCACAGGGTAATCGCATAAAAAATTGCAGTGGAAATATTCTGGACCTGTGCTTTTCGAACTTTGATGGCGTTAGTGTGTTGCACTCTGATTGTTCTTTAGTAATACCGGACAGATTTCATCCTCCTCTTTCTATTTCCTGTTGCCTCCCTTCATTGCTCCACCGTTCCGTAAATTCCAACAACACGCAACCTCATTACGCTTTCGCCAGGGGAGATTATGCTGGGCTGTATGGCTATTTTTCCGCTGCCCCTTGGTCGACCGTCATTGACCACACTGATGTCAATGAACAAGTCGACCGTTTCACAGAGATTGTGCTTTCGGGTATGAAGGAATACATCCCGCATTATTTACCGAGGAGGTTCAAGTTTCCACACTGGTTTTCTTCTGAATTGCGGGATGCCCTGAAACTCAAGGAACGTGCGCACAGAAAGATGCCAACCAGTTTGCTCAGGAATTCCGGCGCCTACGTGCCCTATGTAAAATATTGCACAAACGTGATCATACTTCGTACCTGGCGTCGGTAGAAACTAAAGCAACTCACCAACCGGGAGCCTTCTGGAAATACATTCATTCTAGATCTAGTACAACTAAAGATTCTATTCGTCTTCTAGACTCCAACGGCGATGAGGTTGTCAAGGTGGCCGACTGCTTTGCTCGTCAATTTTCTTCTTTTTTTGGGATTAGCGGTGGTAGTGACAACAGCAGCGCCCCTTGTCCCCAGGGCGAGAACTCCGGTTGTTTACAACTGGACGAGAACATCATTCGAACCAGCATCAAGCGGCTCAAGCCCTCGCTTTCTTGTGGGCCAGATGGTATTCCTGCTGCAATCCTAAAAACATATGCAAATATATTCGTTCCTGTGTTCACTTCAATATTTAATAACTGTCTCCGATCGGGAACGTTTCCTCGCTCTTGGAAAATCTCTCGCGTATTCCCTGTTTTCAAGTCAGGCCTAAAAACTGATGCTATAAACTATAGGCCTGTCTCGCTGCTTTGTTCTGCCTCTAAAATTTTCGAGTTATCTCTTCATACGGTCTTGTCTTTCTCATTTAAACATGCCCTCATTCCTAATCAACATGGATTTATGCGTGGTCGTTCAACTTCCACGAACCTTGTATGCTTCATGGAGAAGGCTGTCCCAGCAATCGTTGGTAGAAGCCAACTGGATGTGGTCTACTGTGACATGAGCAAAGCCTTTGATGTTGTCAACCACTCGTTATTGCTTGCAAAGCTCACTCTGTTAGATGTACACGCTTCTTTGGTGGGTCTTATACGTTGTTATCTCAAGGAACGATATTGCTATGTAAGTGTTAACGGTCAAACATCATTTAGGTACAAAGCAACCAGTGGTGTACCCCAAGGCTCCGTCCTGGGTCCCCTTCTTTTTTCCATTTTAATTAACGATGTTGCTTCTGCCATTCAAAATTCTTCGTTTTTGTTGTACGCTGATGATATAAAAATCTTTAGAGAAGTGCGTAGTGTTCAGGACTGTAATTCTCTTCAGGTTGATATTGTGTCATTCCATCGTTGGTGCACCAAAAACGACCTTATTTTGAACCCTTCAAAAACTAAAGTTGTCTCCTATAGTAGAAAAACTCAACAACTGCAATACCCTTATGAAATTGCAGGCACCACACTGCCCAGGGTGACCGAAATTCGGGACTTGGGAGCACTGTTTGATTCGCCTCTGACTTTCTCTTCCCACATTGCACAAATTACCCGTCGGTCTCTTCGTTGTCTGGGTGCTGTTTGCAGGTATTCTAGAGAGTTTAAAGGTCCGCTTCCTTTCTTAAAGTTGTATTCGGCTCTCTGCTTACCTCTTCTTGAATACGGGTCTGTTGTCTGGAATGGAACTTGCAAGTCCAATAGTGACCGTATCGAAAGGGTTCAAAATAAGTTCCTATATATATAAGCACCGCTTCCGTCATGTGCAAGACGACGCAAACGGCATCATGTCTCTTCTGAAAAGCATTCCTTCCCTTCGGTGTCGACGAATGCGAGCTTATATAATCTTTCTCTATAAACTTCTTCATGGTAATATTTTGTGTGACGATTTGGTTACACTTATCAATGTCAATTTGCCAAATAAACTTTTCAGAAAATTTCCAGCTTTCAGACCAGTTGCTTTAAATAGCCGACGCTCGTTCATCTGCCGAATACAATGTGCATATAATGAATATTCTGTTCGGCTTGATATATTCCAGAGCTCCTTTACTTTGTTCTCTAATGAGTTGAAAACTGTTGTAGCTTAAGTCCTTTATGTCATTCCAAATTTATGTACCCTATGTATTATGTGCAAACTGTTCTTGCTTGCTTTTCACTTTTTCTTGTTTTGTGTTGCTTGAATATTTGTACGTTTTTAGTGTCAGTGTTGGTAATGCTGAAGCTTTTCCCCCTTTTTTTTTTTGGAACTTCCTAATATGTTGTTAGAAAACCTTGGCTATATACGTATACTCTATGTCATGTTGATTCAATATTTGCTTGTATAGTTCCTATTTTTCACATCTACTGAACGTTTTGCTGGCCGAGTGGCATGGCTTGCAACACTAAGCCTGCCTTTTCCCTTTTGACTGTCTGTTCTTTTTTTTTCCTTTTTTGCTTTCTAAGATTTCTGTAACTATTTTTACTTTATTGTTTATGTCATACATATAGTTTGTGTATGTTGTCTTGTCTAATGGTGTTTTTTTTTATGGTGTACCAGTACCAAGACCCTAGGGTTGTTCCTGGGCACCGAAAATAAAGTTTGATTGATTGATTGATTGATTGATTGATTGATTGATTGATTATTATTATTCCTGTCGTCCTAATATTTCTGTACTCATTGTGTCTCTTATAGTTTTCTTCTGAACAGTTATCTTGTTCTGTTGTGTTATTCATAGTTTTTTTTGTTTCTTTTTTTTGTGCACCAGCATCAGGAACTCTCGGTTGTTCCTGGGCACGTTAAATAAATAAATGATTGATTGATTGATTATTATTATTATTAATGCTCATCTGTCAACTTTAGGTGTCTCGCCCTTGAGCTGCGGACGACTGAAGACTAAATTTGACACCTATGCATCCTTTTATATTTCCTTAAATGAAGAGTGTTTCGAGCGCCTAAATGACCCCGCTGTTTGGCCGAAAGACTGCCTCTTTAAGGAGTTTCGAGGCATGTTTCGCGAAGGCATGCTTCACAGCTCTGAGCGCATCACGTAAGAAAAACAACCATGACTAGTTTAGATGTTTTTTATCAGAATGTGCGAGGTCTTCGAACTAAGGCGACTGAATTTTTTGGTAACGTTCTGGCTTCTTGCTTTCCGTTAATAGCTATATCTGAAACTTGGTTGTGCCCTGATATCCTATCCAGTGATTATTTTCCTCAAAATTACCATGTATATCGTAATGATCGTGCTTTAACGGGATGCAAACAAAAAGGGGGCGGGGTCCTTCTCGCCGTTGACAAATCTCTCCCGTGTGTGCTACGTAGCGATATTGATAACGCAGATGAGTCTTTATGGGTCGAAATTCATTTCTCTAAAACTGAAAAACTTCTAGTTGGTGTTTTTTACATTCCTCCTGATGTAGCTCCTGAGGCGTTCAATAAGTTAATCTCCTCCATTAAACAGGTGCTTATCACTCATGGCAACCGCAAAGTCCTCCTGCTTGGAGATTTTAATGCTCCTGGCGTGGAGTGGAGCCAGCTAACTTGTTCCCACTACAACCACCACATTGAACAGAAGGGTAATAAGTTGCTAGATTTTTTGGCTTTCACTTCTATGGCACAGTGTAATCGCAAAAAAAATTGCAGTGGAAATATTCTGGACCTGTGCTTTTCGAACTTTGATGGCGTTAGTGTGTTGTGCTCCGATTGTTCTTTAGTAATACCGGACAGATTTCATCCTCCTCTTTCTATTTCCTGTTCCCTCCCTTCATTGCTCCACCGTTCCGTAAATTCCAACAACACGCAACCTCATTACGCTTTCGCCAGGGGAGATTATGCTGGGCTGTATGGCTATTTTTTCGCTGCCCCTTGGTCGACCGTCATTGACCACACTGATGTCAATGAACAAGTCGACCGTTTCACAGAGATTGTGCTTTCGGGTATGAAGGAATACATCCCGCATTATTTACCGAGGAGGTTCAAGTTTCCACACTGGTTTTCTTCTGAATTGCGGGATGCCCTGAAACTCAAGGAACGTGCGCACAGAAAGATGAAGCGCTCTGGTGCCAACCAGTTTGCTCAGGAATTCCGGCGCCTACGTGCCCTATGTAAAATATTGCACAAACGTGATCATACTTCGTACCTGGCGTCGGTAGAAACTAAAGCAACTCACCAACCGGGAGCCTTCTGGAAATACATTCATTCTAGATCTAGTACAACTAAAGATTCTATTCGTCTTCTAGACTCCAACGGCGATGAGGTTGTCAAGGTGGCCGACTGCTTTGCTCGTCAATTTTCTTCTTTTTTTGGGATTAGCGGTGGTAGTGACAACAGCAGCGCCCCTTGTCACCAGGGCGAGAACTCCGGTTGTTTACAACTGGACGAGAACATCATTCGGACCAGCATCAAGCGGCTCAAGCCCTGGCTTTCTTGTGGGCCAGATGGTATTCCTGCTGCAATCCTAAAAACATATGCAAATATATTCGTTCGTGTGTTCACTTCAATATTTAATAACTGTCTCCGGTCGGGAACGTTTCCTCGCTCATGGAAAATCTCTCGCGTATTCCCTGTTTTCAAGTCAGGCCTAAAAACTGATGCTATAAACTATAGGCCTGTCTCGCTGCTTTGTTCTGCCTCTAAAATTTTCGAGTTATCTCTTCATACGGTCTTGTCTTTCTCATTTAAGCATGTCCTCATTACTAATCAACATGGATTTATGCGTGGTCGTTCAACTTCCACGAACCTTGTATGCTTCATGGAGCAGGCTGTCCCAGCAATCGTTGGTAGAAGCCAACTGGATGTGGTCTACTGTGACATGAGCAAAGCCTTTGATGTTGTCAACCACTCGTTATTGCTTGCAAAGCTCACTCTGTTAGATGTACACGCTCCTTTGGTGGGTCTTATACGTTGTTATCTCAAGGAGCGATATTGCTATGTAAGTGTTAACGGTCAAACATCATTTAGGTACAAAGCAACCAGTGGTGTACTCCAAGGCTCCGTTCTGGGTCCCCTTCTTTTTTCCATTTTCATTAACGATGTTGCTTCTGCCATTCAAAATTCTTCTTTTTTGTTGTACGCTGATGATATAAAAATCTTTAGAGAAGTGCGTAGTGTTCAGGACTGTAATTCTCTTCAGGTTGGTATTGTGTCATTCCATCGTTGGTGCACCAAAAACGACCTTATTTTGAACCCTTCAAAAACTAAAGTTGTCTCCTATAGTAGAAAAACTCAACAGCTGCAATACCCTTATGAAATTGCAGGCACCACACTGCCGAGGGTGACCGAAATTCGGGACTTGGGAGTACTTTTTGATTTTCCTCTGACTTTCTCTTCCCACATTGCACAAATTACCCGTCGGTCTCTTCGTTGTCTGGGTGTTGTTTGCAGGTATTCTAGAGAGTGTAAAGGTCCGCTTCCTTTCTTAAAGTTGTATTCGGCTCTCTGCTTACCTCTTCTTGCATACGGGTCTGTTGTCTGGAATGGAACTTGCAAGTCCAATAGTGACCGTATCGAAAGGGTTCAAAATAAGTTCCTTTCTATCTTTAAGCACCGCTTCCGTCATGTGCAAGACGACGCAAACGGCATCATGTCTCTTCTGAAAAGCATTCCTTCCCTTCGGTGTCGACGAATGCGAGCTGATATTATCTTTCTCTATAAACTTCTTCATGGTAATATTTTGTGTGACGATTTGGTTACACTTATCAGTGTCAATTTGCCAAATAAACTTTTCAGAAAATTTCCAGCTTTCAGACCAGTTGCTTTAAATAGCCGACGCTCGTCCATCTGCCGATTACAATGTGCATATAATGAATATTCCGTTCGGCTTGATATATTCCAGAGCTCCTTTACTTTGTTCTCTAATGAGTTGAAAACTGTTGTAGCTTAAGTCCTTTATGTCATTCCAAATTTATGTACCCTATGTATTATGTGCAAACTGTTCTTGCTTGCTTTTCACTTTTTCTTGTTTTGTGTTGCTTGAATATTTGTACGTTTTAGTGTCAGTGTTGGTAATGCTCAAGCTTTTCCCCCTTTTTTTTGGAACTTCCTAATATGTTGTTAGAAAACCTTGGTTATATACGTATACTCTATGTCATGCTGATTCAATATTTGCTTGTATAGTTCCTATTTTTCACATCTACTGAACGTTTCGCTGGCAGAGTGGCATGGCTTGCAACACTAAGCCTGCCTTTCTTTTTTGACTTTTTGTTCTTTTTTTTTCCTTTTTTGCTTTCTAAGATTTCTGTAACTATTTTTACTTTATTGTTTATGTCATACATATAGGTTTTGTGTGTTGTCTTGTCTTAATTGTAGTGTTTTGTTTTGTACGGTGTACCAGTACCAAGACCCTAGGGTTGTTCCTGGGCACGGAAAATAAAGGTTGATTGATTGATTGATTGATTGATTGATTGATTGATTGATTGATTGATTGATTGATTGATTGATTGATTGATTGATTATTGTTATTATTTTAGTCCCGCAGCATGGCGCCCAGCCGGGATGCATGCTTGCTCTGCTCGTGCCCTTTTTTCGGAAAACAACAGTTCTATCGCTGCGAAAGGTGTGTAAAACGTGTGCATGCAAAGTGTGTGACCTGGCCGGACGACCAACTGGAACTTCTGAGGGCTGGATCGCGCCCATTTTGCTGCAATTTGTGCGATTCGACCAAGTCGGGCGCTAAGCCTAGCGACGAGATGGAGGCATCCCCGACGGAAACGTGTTCTCCGCAGCCCAGCGCTCTCCCGACCGGTTCCTCTCTCTCCCCTCCGGGTAACCTTTGTGGTGAGATTGCCGGTCTCCGCCGTCTTCTCCTCGATGCGCTGGAAAGAATTTCTTTTTTGAGCGACGAAGTGTCGCAAATGCGTGAAGAAAATGAGCGCCTCCGAAAGGACCATTACCGCGGAGCCGAACAGCAGGCTCGAATCGTCGCCTCCCTCCACTCCGAGGTTCATTTTTTACGTGAGGAGCTGGCCCGCTGTGTGACCCCCGCGCCTGCGAAGTCCCCGACGGTTGTTCCGTTTCAAGCTTCCGTGATCCCCTCAACCTCCGACAACCCCTCGCCCTCCGACACGCCTCGAGACACCGAGACCAGCCCTGTTTGCCCTACGCCGCCAGCTCGTCAATCCCCTTCGGAGCAACGCGTTGACGATCCTGCCCGACCCCCTTTGACAACAATTGCCACAAAGGGTGAAAAGAATACAAAGAAGGGAAACAGGCCTGCATTCCTTGGAGCCATGGAGTCGTGTGCATTGTCGGTGGTTGAGCGGCCGCAGCGTCAAAGGGCACTATTTGTTTCAAAGTTGAGCCCTGACACTGCCACTGCTGACCTCAAGAAGCACATCGAATCTCAAAATATTTGTCCCCTTTCCTGCCGGCGGCTGAAAACAAAATGTTTGTCGTACTCCTCATTCTATGTCATGGTTGACGAAGAAAACATGAAGCGTCTGAACGACCCCTCAATGTGGCCGCGTGGCTGCATTTTCAAGCCATTCCGTGGGATTCTACGTGATGATATGCTCCATCCTTCAGAGTCTGTAATTGACAGTGAAGGTGTGTACTAATTTGGACATCTTTTACCAAAACGCTGGTGGTCTACGAACTAAGCCAACTGAATTTTTCGCTAATGTTATTTCGTCTTCGTTTCCTGTCATTGTGATTACCGAAACATGCTGTGCAATGAGATTCCCTCATCAGACTATTTTCCACCAAGTTACAACACTTTCCGCAGTGATCGTGACTTCAGTGCAACCAAACAAAAAGGTGGTGGCGTACTTATGGCTGTAGATAATTCTCTGAGATCTGTTCGCCGAAGTGACATTGAAACTGTTCCTGAATCAATATGGGTCGAAATCAGCCTTGATCGCTGCGAAAAATTGTTAATTGGGTCCTTCTATGTGCCGCCTAGCATTACCCCAATCTCTTTTAATGACATCATCTCTTCCATTGAAAGTGTCATAGCTTCACATAGGAAGCACAGGATTGTTGTTATTGGTGATTCTAATACCCCTGGTATCGACTGGAGAACACCTAATTATTCTCATTACCATCAATGCATAGAGAATAAGTGCGGCCTTCTATTAGATTTTCTTGCTTTTAATTCCCTTCAACAACATAATTCTATTGCCAATCCTTGCGGTAACATATTAGATCTGTGTATTTCGAGCAATCAGCCTATTGAAGTGTCACTCTCTGACGTTTTTCTTGTTCGTCCCGATAAATTTCACCCACCACCCTAACTAATACTCCCTCTGTCAGGGGAAAAACAGAGCTTTCAAAATAACATCAACAAATCGCCCAGATTTGCTTTCAAAAAAGGTGACTACGTTGGCTTACACCATGACTTATCCTCCATTGACCGGTCTATGGTAACTGAAAAAACCAATGTTTACGACCAAGTAGATCAGCTTACGGAACTTATCTTAAGCAGTATGCGCAAATATATTCCACAATATACTCCTAAACTCCATAAATATCCCCCCTGGTTCTCGTCTGAACTTATAAGTGCTCTAAAGCATAAAGATCGCGCACACAGAAAGCTTAAAAGCACTCCATCTCTCGAGCGCAAGGAAGATTTCCGATGCTTTCGAACTCTTTGGAAACGCCTATATAAACGGGATCACAGCTCATATATTGCACACTTAGAAAAAAGCGCCTCTGACAGGCCGGCTGAGTTCTGGAAGTATGTACGCAAACGGTCTAACAAAAGTGAAGAGCCTTTAATACTACTGGACTCCAATGGAACAGAACTACAAGCCGTCGCTGACTGTTTTGCCACGCAGTTCTCTTCCGTTTATAAAGCCTCTGACTAGCACTACTATCGAACAACACTTGGAAATCAACACACCCAATGCTCTGTCGCTAGATGAAAATCTCATCAGCGAATGCATTAAGCGCTTGAAACCATCCTTATCATGTGGTCCAGATGGTATCCCCTCAGCCATACTAAAAGCTTATAGCAGTATATTGGTCCCAGTACTGATTAGCATATTTAATAACTGTCTGATTACTTCCACATTTCCTAGCATGTGGAAAATTGCTCGTGTTTTTCCAGTATTTAAGTCTGGCTCTAAAACTGATGTCTCGAATTATCGACCGATTTCTCTTCTCTGTGCCATGTCAAAGATTTTTGAGCTGGCCCTTCACCACATACTGTCTTTTAATGTGAAAAACTCATTGAATAATAATCAACATGGATTTGTCCCTGGCCGCTCAACCGTCACTAATCTTGCCAGTTTCATGACGCAAATATCTACACCTGTATTCCAGAGAGGCCAGGTCGACACCATTTACTGTGACCTCAGCAAAGCGTTCGATGTAGTCAGTCACTCAATGCTTATGGTTAAACTTGCTCATTTTGATGTTGACACCGCTGTTGTGAATCTATTGCATAGCTACCTTCGTGACAGATCATGTTATGTTGCCGTCAATGGCCAAACGTCCTCCTTTTACAAAGTGACCAGTGGTGTACCTCAGGGTTCGGTATTAGGCCCACTCCTCTTTTTAATGTATGTCAACGACGTTTCTTCTGCCATTCGCAATTCTTCTTTCCTTCAGTATGCAGATGATATAAAGATATTTAGGGAAATTCATTCATTTAACGACTGTCGCTTGTTGCAGTCTGATTTGTGTTCTTTTTCAGAATGGTGTAAAAACAATAGCCTTTCTCTCAATTTTTCAAAAACAAAAGTCATGAGTTTCACTCGCAAATCATCTAGCGTACCTTTTTTATACTCTGTCAATTCTGTGTCTTTATGTAGGGTTTGTGAGATCAATGATCTCGGCGTTCTCTTTGATAGCACCTTGCATTTTTCAGCTCATACTAAGCGTGTTGCTATGCGGGGTCTTCGTTCTCTCGGCTGTGTTTGTAGAATATCGAGAGAATTCAATTCTCCTATGCCACTCCGCAAATTGTACACCGCAATATGTCTTCCTCAACTTGAGTATACATCTGTGATCTGGAATGGCATCTCTAATTCCTTAAGTAACGTAGTTGAGCGTGTCCAGAAAAAAATTTCTAAGCGTTTACAACCATCGCTTCGCTAAAAATGACTCTGGCTGGTGTTCTAACACCGTTCAACTATTGTCACTGCCTTCACTTCGCTGCTGGCGAAATCGCGCCGATCTCTTCTTTCTTTTCAAGCTCGTTCACGGTACTATATCCTGTCCTATACTGCTCAATAGTATTAATTTTCGGATTCCGCGGAAGCAAACAAGAGAGAGCAGGCCGTTTCTTGTAACTACCCGCCTCTCTCAGCACTCAACCCTCAACAGGATACAAAGTCTTTATAATTTTTATTTTCTTGACCTTGATGTTTTTGATGGGTCACAGTCATCGTTTTCCTCCAAGGTTTCTACCGTTATAAGATAACAGCACATGTGCAATTTGCTCTATCCTTCTCTTTTAGTTTATCTGGCGCATCGTTGTATGTATCTATGTATGTATGTATGTATGTATATTATCTGACTTTTCGTCATTATCATTAGCTATTTCTCATACTGTGTTAATCTACTTTTGTCCTGTCGTCCTAATATTTCTGTGCGCATTGTATCTCTGATAGTTTTCTTCTGAACAGTCATCTTGTTCTATTGTGTCATTCTTAGTTTTTTTTGTTTATTTTTTTTGTGCGCCAGCATCAAGACCTCTCGGTTGTTCCTGGGCACGTTAAATAAATGATTGATTGATTGATTGATTGATTGATTGATTGATTGATTAATATTATTATTCCCGCGAGCCTTGACTGGAAACGTGCACGTAAAAAAAACGTGGATGTAACAAAATATCGCGAACTCTTTTCAACTTCCTCACATCCAGGTTTAACTATAACTATAACCATCATAGTAGCCGCTATTATCCTGCAACCTGCGTCCTTTTGACCGAAATATCTATCGCGACATTAAGAAAGACAACGTACGACAAGAAGACGAGTTGGTGAAGACGAAGGGTTAACCTCAGTGTCGTAAGTTTGGTCGCAACAATGCGATGGTGATTAAAAGCCCACATTGCACCTTGACCAGCGCTGCATAATTCTTCGGTGATAAAGGCAATTTAGGATGCATTGGTGGATTTTTAAGAATTCGGGATTATCTCGTCCATATCCTTCGTGAAAATGAGACCCTTCCCGATCTGACTTCCTTGTTCAGGCTTCCTATTTTGCCGACCCCAATAGGCTGCACACTCTTTTCTACAGCGCAGGCAAAGGGCGGCGGGATTCATGGGAACTGTTTAAACGGCGAAGGGACGGGTAGCGTACCGCGCTTCGATTTCGCGTCACCCTGGCAATGTGGGCCCCGTTGCGTGGATAGCTCTCTCCTTTTTCGTAGACAGCTCTCACTGCGCTCTGCCTCCGCTTTGGCGTTGTATCCTGTTCTGCATCTCTCGCTCGGTTGATGGACCGACGCGGCTTGACGGAGTGACGCGAATATTTTGGCGAAATGAGCCATGAATAATGTTCAATAACCCTACATACTCCGTGTTTACCTACCGTCGCTAAGTTATAGTCTTGATGCTGTGCCAACGTCCATTTGGAGTGCCTGTACAAGAAATCAAATTCAATACCAATTCAGGAAAAAAATGTGTGATGATGGTATGCATACCTATTGGGGTCAAGAGGGCCTTGCTTTGGTTATAATTTATCCTTGCGCATGCGTTCGTTGTAACTCATCAAATGGGTCATTATTTACTGAGCACAGCAGAGGAACAACACGGCGTCATTGCCCGTAAAACAGTGCTCGGTTTCTTGCGAAGAGCAATCAGGAAGAATCCTGCGTAGAAATTGCTGAGGTTGAATATTACTTGCTGCTAAGCTGTTCAGATGGCCAGCCTCACGTCGCGTCTTACGGGGAAGGGCTATAAGTGCGCTAAACTTTGTTTTTCATCTCAAATCCTGGCCTTTTGCGGAAATTGAGTCCTCTTATACGTAACTACTATCGCATATGATGGTGCCCTAACCCTTATTGCGAGTCGGGTAATAACATGGGGATATGTGGGAAACAGTCCACTCTAGAGGGTCATTTACAAAATTGGTCTTACGTGATGTAGTCTAGTCCTTGCGGGAAGAACCAACCTTATAGCATATATCGGCAAATCCTCATAACACTCCGCAGTAATTTGCGCCCGGGACGAACAAAAACGTCAAGGCCAAGCGACACCATAGAAAAGAAAATTGAGCAAAGGAGGCACCCAGCGTACGATGCAATTCATCCCGTAGGCAATGAAAACGACTACGTGCAACAAAACAAAGAAATGGTGGCCCATCTGGGAGATATTTGGGGCAAATGGAGGGAAGTTAAGCACTCACCCTCAAGCGCCGGACAAGCACTGTAAGCGATATGCGCTGCAGGCACGCACAGCTTTGCAGCTGGATAAGCGAAATATAAGGGTCCGCCGTGTGGGTTACAAAGAAATAAAAAAAAAGGTCCCGCGAGTTAGGTCTTCTAACGCGCTTTGCATATGGAAACATAGCGTCATCGGGTGGCAGTTACCCTCTTGCTTCAGTTTGTTTTTATTGCTCTCTTTCCTTTCTTTAATCTGTTTTTCTCGCTCTCCTTTCTCGGTATTTACTCGTTACCAAACCGCGGACCATTCGGAACCCCGTACTATAAAGCTACCGATAAAACCAGCACGACAAACACAGCACGCAGAACTAAAGTGTGTTTTTTACCTTTTTGTCATTTTTGAGGTTCCTCAAAAGCCGTATTACGCACGTCGTTGCCTTAGTGTTGTGGTCAACCAACTTGGTAAGCAGTGAATGTCCCTTAGCTTCAAATTTTGTCCCTCCTACACTTTTTTCTAGACGTGTGATGGTGATGGGGGCTGCTCTTTTCCATGACACTGAGAACGTAATTATCTATATTGTCCCGAAGCCAAAGACAACGCAGTTGTCTTGAAGAAAGAATAGTTTAATTGGAGCGAACTTGTACTCCATTAACACCTCAAAAATACACAGGCGTTCAGCGCTGTGATTTGTCGTTTCTTTCCCTAGTGTCCGTGTTTAGGTGCTTTACCTTCAAGATTTCCCATAGGCGCCGAAGCAGCAGTCAACAAAGTGACGTCCGCAGGCGAGCGTCGGTGAATCTAACACCGCGGCGTCTGCTCTGCGGGCATTTATCTTTGGACGCGGGTGTTTCTAGAACTGTCGAATTGCACCTAGAAATCCATAGATAAAACAAGATTATTCTAAGCTAGCGGCGTTAGGGCGAAACATTATCTCTGTCGAATCAGATAGTCCGTGCGGCATTACAAAGAAAGAATGGAACATGCGCTTCACTCGCAACACAGATAACAAGCCCTGCGCAGCCCAGCCGTAAAAGCAATAATATAAACAAAGCCAATGCATGGTTCCCGGTATCCCCCCCCCCCTCTCTAAAAGTGCATCGTGCCGATGCTAAAATAAAACGACTCCCCGAAAAAACAAAAACAAAGTCCGTCATCTTGCTTGCACAGTAAGGTTTTTGGCGAACCACGTTGGCGACCTCGGGCCGCGTGGTCGTCGTGGTGTTCCGGAATCACCATCGGGGATAACCTCATGGGTAAGTTATCCTACACGTTGTAGGATCTGGTAGGGTCGGAAATACCGTCTCAGAAGCTTCTCACTGAGTCCGCGACGTCGGATGGGAGTTCACACACGATCCCCTGGGCGGTACGCGGTGTCTCGGCGTCGGAGGTTGTAGCGTCCGGCATCCACTAGATGCTGCTCCGTTGTACGAACTCGAGCGAGCCGGCGGGCCTCCTGCGCCCGGTGAAGGTATCCTTGGACGTGGGCGTTGAGGTCGTCGTCTTCTACGTGTAGAAGCATGGCGTCAAGTATCGTAGTCGGCCGTCTTCCGTAGACAAGCTCGAACGGTGTCATCTGCGTAGTTTCCTGAATAGCCATGTTGTCCTGAAACGTAACATACGGGAGGACTTCGTCCCAAGTGTGATTCCCATTTATACGGATTTAAACTAGTCAGTTTAGTACGTTTGAGAATTGGGAGAAACCTGTGAAACTCTTATAGTGGCTATTTATCAGAACCACTTGCTCCTTTCACATTTTGTAATGCCGCTTAAAACACAACCGAATTGGTATTCACTAGTTTAGGAAACGGAGTCCCATTCGTGGCAAACAGTGCGCAAAAAGTAGTGTTTGTTTAGCGGCCAGATGTGGGTATGTGGTGTCTACATTTTGTTTTCGTGCCCTGAAAACCAATCTTTAACGCATCTGTGCCGTACGACCACCTAATTTCTTTCTGTAAGGGTTACCCAAGAGGTGCTGTCGAACAATTTAATCAAGCCATGCGAAAGTAGCGCGCAATGGACGCGAGGCTGCGCCAAAACAGGCCCAGAACAGTTGTCGCTAAAGCAGACGACAAAGGCGGGTCGCGACGATGCGCCCGCCGGCGGGGGCGCGCGGGGAACGCTGGGGAAATTTGCCGCGCCATATACACTCTGCTCGGTGAGTATTAACCGCTCTTCCCTCCGCAAGCGCGTTGGGAGTTGCTTGTCCCGCACCCCACGAAAGAACCGGTAGATGGTAAAGGTAGAAAGCTTTGCTTTCAAAAGAGCAAATCTCCTGGAGGTTTGAGGAGACAATTATTTTGAAAGGTACACGCACATTTTACCACCCTATACCAACACAGCTAGCAACGGTCAGTGCTCGGCTCACGTCTTACTCCGCCGCCCAGACTTTCCAAGTGGCAACGAGCCCACTTTGGCGACGACGACGAAACTGCACCCTCTTAAATGCACCGAGGTTGGACAGGCAGCCGATCTACAACTACATCTGTATAACCTGCATGAACGCTGCTGCGTTCCGGGATTCATTTAGGAGCACCAACAACTAATCACCCGCCGGCATGGCGCCATTCCAAAGTCGAGAACTAGCCGGCCGCACTCGTTTAAAGCAGCTAGCCGCGGGAAATGTCGTTACCGCGCTGAAACTACCCTCTTCCCGGCTCCCACATTTTTATTCTGCAGTTACTGTCAATAATATAAACAACGTTTGCAGCTGCATTGACCCACCGCGGTGAAAGGGGCTAAGGCGTTCTGCTGCATAGCCCAAGGGCACGGCTTCGATTCATGGCCGCAGCTGCCGCTTTTCTGATAGATGCGAGAAGCGAAAACGCCCGTGAGCTCGAGATTGAGGCGCACGTTTAGGACTCTAACCCCCTTAATACGTTATTTCTGTACAGTCTGCTTGAAATGGCGGCAATATTCAAAACACCATAGCGGAGATACGCATATCAGCGCCGCAAACGACCATCAAAAATCGGAGATTTTTTGAAAGGGAAGTTTAGGAGGACGTTGCCATACTGCCTGGCTGAACTGACGTTCAAGCCAGCCCCGCTGGGGAGCGAGCGACGGCTCGTGACCGGTCGGCCGGGGAAAACCTGCGCGCAACGCTTCTCCTTCGGCGCAGTCCCAGGAGAGGCGTGACCAGCGGAGCTCGACCAGTTCGCTTGGGTGGCCGTAGAAAGCGAAGGGCCGACCACAATGTCAATTCCACTTCATGGGGGTTTGCGCGATCCGCTGACAGGTGTACCGTCGCCGACGACGAAGCTATTTAGAACTCTTATAACTAATAGCATCCTCGATAAACACGCACCGGGGTTGCCCCCAAAACCAGCGCCGTGAACGGTGCCCAACGACTGTGCGCACGGCACGGTGCATTGATCGAGGACGGACTGAGTGGTTCTACCCTAGCGCAATCTCTTAAGCTGTGAAATCAACTCATCAAAACGTTCAGAAGTGGCCAAAACGCAGCGTAATATAAAGCAGCGCCACTACAAAGGGATATTTATTCAAAGCTAATGATTATACGTACACGCAAGCCACATCCGTCACGCATTCGCGACAACGTACTTCACCGTCTTCACTAAACAGCAGCCTACAAGCTGCTTCTCATCTTTGTTCTGAGAGCCATAACGCGAGTGTCTGTTATGTTGCGCCCTTCCGCCACAGCAAAACATGTAGGTCTTCGTGGTCTAGGCACTCCAGTAACTGTTCGTGTAATTCAATAGAACGAAACGAATGCAAAGCTCCAACTGGCTGGCCATGCATTCAGCCTTCTTTGCAGTACACGAAGTTCGCATCCTCATTTTCAATCTCCGGCCCTTATTTACGCCCGTTATGAGCCCATCGCATCGCTCTCTGATTAATTCGCAAGCAATTCATGCTTGTCAGCAAATATATACAGCCCGTTCCGCGTTCACACGAGTGCACCGATGCTACAATTCACTGTACCGATACGCCGTCGCTGCAGCAGACGGCGGAGAGAACAAAGAGAAGCCGCTTCGCCGGCGCCGTTCGCGATGCATCTCGGGATTGCACTCCGTCGCACCGTCAGCTCTCACGGTGCGTGACGGGACAACGAAAAACTGCCCCGCGACGGTGCGCCCCAGTTTATCGAGGACAGATGGTGCGCACCGGTGCGGTTTATCGAGGATGAAACGGCGCACCGGTGTGCACAGGTGCGCACCGGTGCGGTTAATCGAGGATGCTATAATTCACATCGCATTTCACGGAGCTACCAGTCATGGCCCAGTTCGTTCGGTGGTGAATTCAAAGTGAATTTGGCCGACCAGAAGTTTGAGTGCAGTTGGTCTTTAAAGATCACCAGGTAGTCGAAATCAATCCTGAGCCTTACACTACAGCGCGCTCAAGCGCGTTAAACCTTCGTCTCTAGGAAGGATTTATTAACCATAAAAAAATTTGTAAAATCGCTCAAGAACGCCGGATTGCTTCCCTGCCAAGCTCGTTTTGAAGCCCACTAGCAACTGTCAATGAATTGTGGGAAGGAAGCAGGCTTCCTATTTTTTATCACCTTGAAATATTCCACTGCTCTATGTAAATTACTTTATTTTTGCAAATGTTTTCTCGCAAATTTGGTTTTTGTCGCTGCCGGGATTTTCAAATTGCTCTCAGATGGAGCAAAACATTCTTTGCAAAAAAGTGGCTTGGCGAACAAATAGTGTCGAGAAGTGATCCACCATGACTTTTTATAGAGTAATCAGAATTGGTCGAGCGAACTCTCTGGGACGTTTGGCGTGGAACGACCCACCAGCTTGACATGCAGTTGACCACACGCTGTAGAGATTATAAACAGAACTGTTTGCCCCCCCAAAAAACAAAAAACATAATATTGGCCACGCCAGTCTAATTAAATGGAGACAAACGCCGTATCGACAGCAGGAATGACCCTTCCGGCTCGCCAAGCTCTACACATCCCTACATGCACTGTTAGGTGTTGCGATCGCAAAGTAGTACACAATTTTCTCAACTATGGTCAATTTTCTTCATTCTTGCGCAAAAAAATGCGGTCCTGGAATTTTCGCCCGCATGACGCGAACTTCACCTTGTTCAATATAAATGCCTCCTGTTCACTGAACAGGAGTCCAGCGTAAACATAGCTATTTTGCTTAAAACATCCAAAAAGGAAAGAGTCTACAAACTCTGTTCCGATTCTACACTGTAGCTATGAGCCATGACGCAGAAGACAGGTAATCAGTCGTCCGGCAGTGTGTATACACTGACCGACGGTTTCGGAGTGTCCTTGAGCAGACGTATGCATCCGCGTTGTTTCTCGCGCGAATAAATTTCACCTGAAAGGAAGCTAAATTGTCCTCTTCATCGTTTCTGTCGGTGTCTCATGTAATGACGTTGTAACATGCAATATGAGCTGGCAGAATTCTTGCCTGTCCGTCCCAGTAATTCAGCGCGGGGATAACAAGAGCTCTTTGTTTTCTGTCTGACCAAAGCCAAAAGTGGCCTACAGTAACTGTCAAAGAAAAAAAACCTAGAAACAAGCCTGAGTCTTAAACACGACGATTCCCGGTTTCCAGGACCAGCCTGACTATATTCAAAAGAAAAGAAAAAAAATGTTCTCTCTGTGTATTTCTTGTTAAGCAAGCCACAAATTTGTGGCGCCTGGTAGGCATTAAAATTGTGAATATGTGTATTTCCAAAAAAAAATTGCAAAAACACCGATATGACGGCTACCATGTTTTGTTTATGGTCTGACATAATAAATGTCGATGGCCTACCGTGCCAAACAATTTATTTAAAAAAATTTAATGGTAGAAACAATATTGCGATTATGGGTCATCCGGACGCTAAATAAGGAATAATCGCTAATAAGTAAAAAATGAAGGAAGCTTACACTATCGCGCAAGACATGAGGATAACGAAGCTGTACGCAACCATCACAACCATCTCGACGACATAAATCCACGATGGGAGCCGATTTCCTTCTCCCTTGCTGCCGCGGCTATCTTTACGACATCATTGTTGCTATAATTGTGAGCTTCCTTCATTTCTTTTTTTGGAAGTGGTAATCGACGGGCATCACCTCAGGGAGGCGTACCCTATGACGTCTTTGTCTCGTCCCGAGCAAGCGTTACCACGATTACGATGAACGCTGGAGTTTGTTTTCTCCCCACTCTTGCCCAATCTTCCCAGGTGGGTATGCTTGGCTTGACAAACGCGCGCCAAGGATGCTTGGTGGTCGTCGCGAGGCAGCACACATGAGAAATTGGCATTTTCTTGGTTTTCTTAACAGCTGGGCGGTCGCCGCAAGACACGCGCTTGTGTTCGCGGGATTAAGTGCGCTGGAAATTTTCTTGGTATTTTAAATGCAGAGCATTTGTGTAACTCACGATGTCACCCGTGCGTCGGCGTCCGCAGCAGCCAGCCTCCCCCTACACTATGAAAAGAAAAAGAAATAGCAGTTACCGGCGCCTGGTTTCGATCCCACGACCCTGCGGGCGGAATGCAAGGTACATGGTGCTCTACCCACTGCGCCACAAAACGACACAGAATCAAAGGCTACGAACGCGCCTTATATCCTTGACTCATTCAAACTACGACGTCAGGGGCGTGCGTTGGCGACTCAGCGGCGTGCTAGCGGCGTGATAGCTGCGTGGTGTACACGTGATAGCACCAACCCCCCAAACACTAAACGTTACCGCAATACAACCACCCCCTATAAAGCGGGTTGGCGCGGGCTCCACTCCAGTCAACTCCTGCGCTCTCTTCTGTTGCGTTCGTTGGCGGTCGCAGTTGATAAGCGATGGAAGCTTCCGGTGGGGTGCACGGAAGTTGACGTTACCTACTTACGTCTCTCTCATCTCTCTCTCTCTATCTCTCTTTCTCAAACCCAACTACCACCACCAACAACTACCACCAACAACTACCACCACCACCACCGCCAACCCTACGCCACGTAAACGACCCCAATGCTCTGCATTTACTCGTGTCCCTCGCGCGGGGGCATGCGACGGAGGATTTTTTTTAAGTGAGATTACCAAACGCTAACGATTTCCTAACCAGCTTCGTTGTTAATAAACCGTTATTCCCCGACCGTTAATAAGCGATTGTCACGGATGTGGCAGTGCGCGATTACTCGGGAGCTCAGTGAGGCCGCGCACCCGGATTTAATTTCCTCGCACGTACGAATGTCTCTTGATTACGCGCGCCGTCTGACGTCTTGAAAGGCAGATGTCGCGGCAAAAATAAAGAAGCTGCTATCGAGAGCGAAAAAAAGGGGGAGAAAGCCCCTTATTCAGGCAGAACGACAACAGGGGGTGCTAAAGAGGAAGAGAGTCAAGTGAAAGTTGGCAGCCGGCGCTGCAGGGACATAATTCGAACGCGCAAATGATTTTTGAAGTCTTTCTTAGGCCACTTAACACCGGAAATTTTGGTCTGTCTGTGCATCTGTTTGGGTATCTGTATGAAACAAAAAGTTTATTTGACAATAGATACAAAACCGTACTCTACAAACACTGGGCACAGAACATTCATGAAGATATGCCTAAAGGTACATATAGAGGCAGTGACAATGGTCAGCACTATCACGCTAGCTATTTGTAGTGGGGGCAATGCTACACTACAACTATGCAACCACATATACAGGTTGTTTAAGGGAAGGCTTTAGGTAATTTTTAAGAGTAGGCGTTGAGAGATATACTTGTCTTTCTTTACCGATAGGATTTTAGTCAGATGCATATTCTGTTCCTTCCACTCCTATCGCGCCATTTAGATATATGAGCACTAGGCAGAGGTTAAGGAGGACTCTTATGGTATTTGTATAGTGTCTATCAATGCCTATTTTGGCGTTTGTGCCTAAATGCCTCCAGAAATTGTTAAATGCCTCTTTTCAATGCCTATTTTCTATACCGGCGCCTACATGAACAGTATTCCGCTCATTTGGGTGCAGTTTGAGATCGTAATCCACGTTTCCGGGCATCATTGTCTGTCCAGAACTCTATAAGGTTCAACCTAGTCCTCCTCTAGGTCAACCAACTCCTGGAACATCTCGCCTAGCACCGGCAGAATGGGACTCTTCATCTCGAGGACAAGAGGCACAATTTTGAACAAACATTTTGGGGATACTGGTAATTTGTTGTTGTACCCAGCATTTTAACAGCGATCCTTAGACTACAGCCCGCGTGCTCTCCAAACTAATTTTTTCAAACATGAGCCGTCACATCTCGTTTCTAGAAGCATACTCAAATCCAAATGTACTTTCAATGCAACGGTATCGAATATCTAACACTATTTTGTTAGCCCATCACACTTTTATTGAAATGCCAACGGCGAAACATAACTGCGCACCTGCATTTCCTTCCGTCTTAAAATTCACACTGCCGATGGCCCCTAAAGCACGCTTTTCCGTAAAAAAAAAATCTATTGGGCTGCTAAAAATCTTTTGAAACACGCTATTCAAGCGTGGAAGCATATTTGGCAAGGTTGGGACATCTTGATTGTTCAAGTAGAATAGCATTGTATATGAGAAAATCGCTAGTGTTGTACCCATAAGTCATCATGTAAGAAGGTAATATTTTATCAAGGTAAATCGTAGTCTTGCTGGCGATTATTATTTGTGTCTGTTTCTGTGGCTTCGTGACCAAATCGCGTCCTGCAAACAGGAAATATACTTGGGTGAATCTTAGGAACGACAACGGTAGTTGCCATAGTTGCCACTGCGCCTAATCAAGCGGCAGCCGGCTGTACCTCCCCGTGACACGAAGCACGCCTTACTGCGAATATTTTGAACATAACTCTAGTCGTCCCAGTTATCCTTCAGGCTTAATCTCCTCATGAATTCCTGCAGCAACGACAACCTATCGGAAACCAAAAAAGACGAGTTATGTTATAAGCGGCACCTCCATTGCAATGTCGCTAACCCGCAAGAGCATCCTCTCCTTTAATCCTCAGTGGCCGGCCTCTGCATTACGTACGAACCCAAGGATACCTTGGCATGGTAATTGACATAAACCTCTTTTGGCCCCCAATAGTAAACAGCGTACGTACGCGAATATCCGCAGTATCCTAAATTATTGCATACCTTTCTGGCATCCGCGGGGACAGTGGTTGTCGTTCTGCGGTGTTGCTCTTGAAAGCATATATTGATGGTGCCTTGGGCTACCGCCTTCTCGTCTTGTAGCAGCTGTTCCCAACTAGCAGAAAACAGCTGGAAGGGGCGAGGAACAACTGCCTGAAGACATGACTTGGCCTTCCCGCAGGGTCGTCAGGTTCTGGGACTATTTCGGAAGCTTGCTGACTGCCCATGGATTTGTTACGGCTATACACAATCATTTGAGGCGCACGTTGCATGCCACAAGCCATTTCCTGGCTCGTATTTCGGATCAAGATACTTCCAACCTGGGACAAACAATAAGGGCTGTAAAGAGGACGAACGGTGTACAGTGTAGTCACAGCCGAACGGCTGTGCGCCATGAGCAGTGGCTGCATAAGCAGCATCGCGAGGGCCAGATGAACTACCAGCGTTGACGACGTCCAGAGGTGATCCAAAGCAGCAGTCCAAGATGTACTAACCTCGTCAGGTGACATCGGAGGCCAATTACTCAGACACTGAACGGTAATGCTTGGCAATTGTGTGGGCCCCTACAAAGTTCCGTCCTTACCTGTATGGTCGACCTTTTGACTTCGTCACACATCACCATGCGCTTTGTTGGTTGTCGTCCTTGAGAGACCCACCTGGCCGACTGGCGCGCTGGGCGCCCCGCCTTCTGTACTACGACATACGCGTGCTGTATCGCTCGGGCCTCAAGCATCATGACGCTCATGCTCTATCCCGGTGTCCGATGTCGCTGACGAGGTTAGTAAATCTAACTCTTGCTCTACGCCGTCATCCCTGGTAGTTCACTTGGCACTCGCGATGTCGCTTCCGCAGCCACTGCTCATGGCGCACAGCCGTTCGGCTGGGATTACACTGTACACTGCTAGTCCTCATTAAAGGGCAATTAATGCTTCTGTCGACCACGCCACTCTATTTTCGGGAATGTACTCGGTCCCCTGTTCTCATCTCGGTCCCCTGTACTCGGTCACACTTCTCTGTCCTCGGACGTCATTCTATACCTGGAATAGAATAAAAAAGCGCATCTCCCAAAATTCTCTACTTCAGATTACACTTCCCAATATTCAAAGATTTTACTGAGCAAAGACCCATATTTTTACAGACGAATCGGCAATTCCTCAGCGCATTTCTTCAGTTTTTATTTCGTTAGCTAACAAATCACCCTGACACCGGCTTGAGCGAGCGTCTTCGTCAATGCTAGCTGAGCTTTATAGAATCAATAAAGCCATCCGGTACATACTTCTTCAGCCACCGACACGGCGGACCATTTTTACAGATTCGAAAGCCGCCCAACAAAGCCTGCAACATGCTAGCTGCTTGAGCATCCACGAGTACATTCAGTGTGAAGTAAAATACCTTAACGATCTCACGTACTCTGCTGGCCATCCCGTAACCCTTCACTGGCTCTCCGCACGCTGTGGTGTACTTGGAAACCAGACAACGGGTAAGGCTGCACGCACGGGCCTAGAAATGAACAAGAAAAGCACGATTTTCTTCACAAAAAATTGTGCCTCAACTGCGACCAAGGCACTATAGTGCCGCGCACCATGCATTGGGCTTGTTCGCTTTGATTTTACTGCCCGGCCGCGCCCGGCTGTGTTGTCTCTGTTCCAAGCGAAACGCGTGTCCCATTCTTTATTTTTCTGTCGCACGGGTTACCTCATTTTGACAAGGAGAGCGTTTCGCCCTAACGTCACTATCCTAGAATAATCCTCCTTGATCTAGATTGTGCTGGATCTAAATCAACGGTTCGAGAAGCACTCGCGCCAAAAGGCTAAAAATAGGCAGCATATATGGCGAGGGTGCAGAGTATGGGGACTAGAAATGACGTCCAATTTGCTCCTCGAATGACATGCGATTTGCGCCCCGACCGTCGTTCGATTTGTGCCGTGAGTTGCACCTTGATTATTCCCTAAACAAAACTGCAACTCACGGCTAAAATTTAATTTCGCTTCATTTTCGCTTGTGCTGGAGTGCGCACGGATGGAGGCGGACGGGCAGTGGGAGGCCGTAAGGTACTCCGCACCGTTACAGGCTATGGAGTAAGCCGTTTGACTTTAGGGTACTAACACATGGCCGTAGCCCAATGGGTAACACGACTGACACTAACTCCGTCTTGTCTACAAGGCACAGGATGGAATACTGCCGGTGCCTGTGTGATTTTTCTGCGATTGTAAATACTATGCGCAAGGACTGTGACGGACATTGTGCTGTCCTAAAGTACTCCACACCAAAAAGCCTGCAGAGGAAACGCCGCGGTATTCGATTCACCGACACCAGTCTGCGCACGTCACTTTGTTGACTGCTGTTTCGCCGCCTGAGTATTCTTTGAGTTGTCACGGGAGCAGAACTTCTATCCAATAAACTTGTTTTTCTTTCAAGCCACCTGCGTCGTCTTCGGCTACGTGAAATCTGGTGAGGTGCTGAGTACGCACTCCTTATGCACTCAAAGACCTCTGGAAGCCGCCAAGCCCGTCCACTTAGAGCCAGCCACCGACTGCAAAGTCTGCCTCCCGAGCTCGGGGTCCTGCCAGACGGACCCTATAGAACGACCGCTGCAACCGCCACCATGGTGAAAGAAGAAACTTCACCAATCGTCCTGCAGCATCCCCGGGAACCGCCATTATTTCGAGGAGCCCCCGCAGAAGTACCAGAAAAATAGTTGGAGAAACTGGAGCGCATCCGCATCTTCAAAGGGTGGGTCTACGAAGAAACTTTCCGACATGTCTTTTTTATTCAGAAAACGCAGCTCGAACTTGGTACGCGAGCCAGGAGAGCTCTTTGACCAACTGGACTAAATTCAAAACCGGGTTACTTGAGACCTTCATTGCCCTGGTGAGAAAATAATGAGCTGCGCTTTTGCTTGAAACTCGAAAGCAGCACCCCAACGAAAGGGTCATGGTCTTCGTAGAGCAGATGAAGCGACTTTGTCGCCATTCTGACCCAGAAATGACGGAGGAAAAGAAGCTAAGGTTTCTGATGAGAGGGTTAAAGCAAGAGTAACCCCTCCCGTCCTGCCCCCCCCCCCCCCCTTTAAGACCGTGCCCGCATTCGCGGCTGCAGCCGCCGCGATGGAGAAACACCGTGAGTCGGCCTAGTTGGAATCTATCCATGGCTTTACCGATGCGCAAACAAACGAGGACGAAGAAAGAACCAACACGGACAAGCGCACTCTAACAACTGAAATTTTATTGAAGAAAACGAAAGACCTATATACATACAAACCTGCGCACCATCATCCCAAAATAGTTTTTACATCACGCATAGCACACGCATCAATCACATGTCGGAATCAGACATTACAAGATAGCATCTCTATTTCTTTGTCCAATATTTTGGGATGATGGTGCGCAGGTTTGTAGGTATATAGGTCTTTCGTTTTCTTCAATAAAATTTCAGTTGTTAGAGTGCGCTTGTCCGTGTTGGTTCTTTCTTCGTCCTCGTTTGTTTGCGCATCGGTAAAGCCAGCGATGGAGAAGATGCTTGAAATTCGAACAAGCCTTTACGACCACCCTGTCCATGTGCTGATTTTGGAGGCGAGCGGAGCCGGGGCTATGAGCTCCGATACAGTACGCGACACCATCCGCACCGTATAGTCAGAAAGGAGTTCCGGAAGCTTTTCCCCACGACGCCGCCTCCCCAAGTCGCCTCCCTGACCGACACAATCATAGAAGTTCAACACACACAGCGAACGTCTACGCCGTCGGAAGCACCCAGTGAGCCACAAGCTATGGCCTATTCCGAAGCTCTTCGCCGACCCCGGCCAGCTCTAACTCGCCGTAAGCAAGCCCCGCTGTACTGGCGTCCACTGTCACCCGCCCGACCCCTGTAGATCAAAATCACGCGCCGAGGAAGAAGGACGCATGGGGGACTCGCTATAATCATCCGCTTTGCTAGCACTGCGGAGAGGCCGACTACATTTACCGTCGCTGCCCCTACAAGATGCCTGGTTTGCAATTATTCTCCGTCTACGCACCGCGCCCCCTACCCGGCCAGCGATCTATTGGGATCTGATATCGAAGGATACCTGTCTAACACAAACCGAGGTCCAGTGCACATCAACCATTCACTGTCACCCCACCCAAACCAGTCGCCAAGACCTCAAAGCAACACAGGCTTATCGCGTGGGAGATCCCCAGCCCACGTACGGGAAACTAAAAGCAGCCACTTCTGGAGGCGAAGCTGCTCTACGGCGAAATACCGGAAACCATCCAACGACGCAAGGACGTGCTGAAGACCGTGATTCATGACATGCCCTCATTCCGACGACACGACCTAACCCTGACGAGACTCCCGAACATGCGACAGCTACAGGGTGCTACGCGTACCTGACGTGACGGAGACTGCCGCCGAGAAGACGACGACAGCAAAGGCGCACAGTTCCCTACCGTCGATACGCACAAGCCGAGGTGCTACACCGCGACGCACCCGGAATTCGAGGAAGCCGGCGTCCGAAGTCAAGGTGCTCATCGACGGCTTTGAAGTAGTCCCCTTATAAACACTGGGACCAACAACTCATCATCACCAGCCTATCTACACCCACTGCAGGGCAAATGCCTCTCCCATTATTCTGCAATTACCCCGTTCCTGTGTCAACTGTGACGAATATATCCCCGCAAAATTTTTTATCTCATCTGTCCATCTACTTTCTGCCGGCCCCTGCAACGCTTGCCTTCTTTAGGGATCCACTGTGTTATCCTTAATGACCAACGGTTACTTTGCCTTCGCATTACATGCCCTGCCCACGTCCATTTCTTCTTCTTAATTTGTACTAATATGTCCTTAAGGCGCCTTTTTTTCCTGATCCACTCCGCTCTCTTCCTGTCCCTTAATGTTACACCTATCATTTTCCGCCCCATTGCCTGCTGAGTCGTTCTCAATTTAAGTTGAACCCTCTTATTGAGCCTCCAAGTTTCTGCCCCGTAGGTGAGTACCAGTAAGATGCAGCTGTCATACACTTTCTTCTTCAGCGACAATGGTAGGCTGCTATTCATTATCTGAGAACGTCTGCCATATGCACCCCACCCCATTCTGGTCCTTCTAATTATCTCTGCCTCATGGTCGGGATCTGGGGTCACAACTTGGCCTAAGTAGATATATTCGCTTATCACTTCCACTACTTCGCCCCCTATCCCAAACTGTTGTGCTGTCCCGAGGTTATTGATCGTTACTTTAGTTTTCTGCATATTAATTTTCAGGCCCACGGTTCTACTATGTCCTTCCAGTGCGAAAAGCATGCTTTGCGATTCGTCTCCAGAATTACTTAGCAAGGCAACGTCATCAGCAAATCTTAGGTTACTCAGGTATTCTCCATTAACCTTACTCCCACCTATTCCCAATCCGACGTTCTGAATACTTCTGGTAAACGTGCTGTGAATAACATTGCAGGGACTGTGTCTCCTTGTCTGACGCCCTTCCTTATAAGTATTTTAGTGCTCTCCTTATGGAGGATGATGGTAGCCGTGGACCCATTGAAGATATCCTCTAGTATTCTTACATAATGCTCATACATCCCCTGCTTCCGTAATGCCTGAATGACTGCTAGGGTTTCGACCAAGTCAAATAAGCGGACCATTCGCGTCTAAGCTGAAGAAAGTTATGACCATATCCTTGGGAGGGGCTGCACATACGCACAGAAGGAGGCCATCTCGTAACACCAAGTGGAACGTGCGCATTACGCGTCACCACAGATGGCACAACGCACTCTGCTGCGTTGGTCATTTTGCCTAACTGCTCCCGCGACGTAGCTCTCGGGATGGACTTTTTGACCGACAACGACGCAATAATTTGTCTGGAGACGCAGTCAATAACTTGTTTCTCCAATCACTCCATGACGCCGGAACCGAACACACCATGCTGCGGTAAGGATAACCGATGTTCACGTCACTCTGCCACCCCGCACAAGCTTGATGATCAACGTTTACTGTGAAGATGCTGTCCTTCACGTCGATGTTATCGTAGAGGGTGACCAAAGTTTGCCTCTCGACCTTGGTGTCTCCGTCGCAAGAGGCAGTGCGCGCTTTAGGCAACGCCAATCCCACGTTTTCGTCAGTAATTTCAATGAGGTGTATCGTCATTTAAACAAGGGCACTGCAATAGCGTTCCACCAAGAAATTCAAGGAGTGACGTGATCGCGGTCGCCGACTTTGAACGCGCACTCTAAGACGAGTTCAAGCTTCCGCATTCATTTTAAGTAAACCCGGCCCCACCGCAGAGAAAACAGAAGAAATTATTGGGTTTGTTACTCGCTAGAGCGAATGATTTGCGTCGAACTCAAAATTACGTTAGACACCGCTAGCGAAGCAAGGAATTATAAATGAAAATGCAGCCCGACCTACCCAACAGTCACCGTACCGCATGTCTTCGCTCGAGGGTGAAGCTATCCGGACACAAGTCAACGACATGCTCAGCGACAACATTATACAGCCATCAAAAAGTCCCTGGGCTGCGCCAGTCGTACTCGGGAAGAAAAAAGATGGCACACAATGCTCTACCTTGACTACCGGTGCATCAAGGAAGTCACTAAAAATGACGAGTACCCCCTGCCACGAATCGACGACGCCCTCGACCACCTCTGCCACACAAAGTACTACTGTTCGATGGATTTGAAGACAAGCTACTGGCAAATTTAAGTAGACCGAGAGAAGACTGCACTCATAACCCCGGAAGGCCTATTCGAGTTTAAGGTGATGCCGTTCGGGCTGTGCACGTCACCAGCAACGTTTCAAAGGGGCATGGACACCGTGCTATCTGGCCTGAATTGGCACACCTGCCTCGCACACCTCGACGATGTCGTCGTATTCTCCCCGACTTTCGACGAACACCTTCCAAGGTTGGAGTCTGTTCTCAAGGCCATTCGTACGTCGGGATTAAATCGGAAGCGGGAAAAGTGCTGCTTCGCGTACGAGGAGCTCAAGTTTTTGGGCCACGTCGTGAACGCCACGGCAGTCCCGCCTTGTCGGCGAATACTTCAGCCGTAGCGAAATTCCAAAGACCGAAAGACAAGAATCGCGTGCGGAGATTTCTCGGTCTATGCGCGTACTACCGGCGCTTCGTCGCAAACCACACCCGCATTACAGGGCCACTCAAGCGCTTGAAGAAAGATAGCAGCCCTTCCAGCTGGGAAAGCGACCAGGAGGAAGCATTCTGCGAGCTGCAACAACGCCTGCAAAGCCCGCGTGTTCTCGCTCGTTTCCATGAAAACGGCGAAACCGAATTGCATGCGGACGCCAGTGATATAGGCTTGGGGGCCGTCCTCGTCCAAAAGCAAAGCGGTTGCGGAAACGTAATCGCCTATGCGAGCCGTGGTGTGACAAAGCAAGAAAAAAATTACTCCTCGTCTGAGAAAGAGTGCCTGGAAATTATATGGGCCATTTAAAAATTTCGCCAATACGTATATGGACGATCGTCAAAGGTTGTGACAGACCACCCTGCGCTGCGTTGGCTCGCCAATTTGAAAAACCCCTCCACCCGTCTGGGTAGGTGAAGCTTGCGCATGCGATAATTGAACGTTACAATAGTCAATACATCCGGCAGGAAACACTCCGACGCCGACTGCCTGTCTCTCGCCCCCGTTGACCCACCACCGCAAGATCCCAAAGAAGGCGGCCAATTCTTCGGAGTCATCCCAGAAAGCGACCCAGCTGCCCAGCAGCGTGCCGAACCCGAGTTACGCGTCATGATCGGCTATCTCGAAGGACGCAACGTCAGCGGGCCAAGAGTCTTCAAACGGAACTCACCTGCATTCAGCCTGAAAAACTCCGTACTCGCGAAGAAAAATTTCAACCCTGGAATGAGAACAAGTTGTCTTTTTGTCATCCTCGCAGACCTTGCTGGCCAACTTTTGGAAGCGGGCCACGACGACCCGTCTTCCGGACATCTCAGCACAGCACGCACTATGAGAAATATCAATGTAAAGTACCATTGGGCCCTGCCCTACAAACCGTGTGTCACACTACGTCCGCCGCTGCTGGCAGCGGCGCATCGGCATCTCATTGAGGCCCGTTCAACAGATTGGAATGGATCTCCTGGACCCGTTCACTTCGTCACGAGGCGAGAAAAAGTGGAGTGCCGTGCGCGACAGACTACATAACGCGCTACGCAGAGACCGCCACTCTTCCGAGGGGGACTGCACAAGAAGTTCCGAAGTTCTCCATAAACCAAGTTGTGCTGCGACATGGATCCCTTGAAGTCCTAACCACGGACCTCGGTACTGCCTCCTCCGCGGAGCTTGTGCAGGTAATCTTACACTACAGCAACACGGACCACCGAAAAATGACGCGTACAACCCCCAAACGAACGGACTAACGGAACGTCTGAACCAAATGATCGCGGATATGCTGTCCTTGTACGTCAAAGAAACGATAGGGGACAAAGTTGTCCCGTATGTCACGTTTGCGCACAACACTGCGATCCAAAAAAACTACGCAGATGACACTCGAGCTTTTCTGGCGAAGACGGCTGTCTACTATGCTTTACTATGCTTCCGCACATAGCAGTTGACGACTTCAACGCCGACATCCAAGGATACCTTCAGCGTTCGTGGGAGGCCCGCGAGCTCGCCCGATTTCGTACAACGAACCTGCACCTCCGACGCCGAGTACCACCCAGAGGATCGTGCGTAGGTTTGGACTCCCATCCGACGACGCGGACTCAGTGAGAAGCTTCTGCGGCGGTATTTCTGACCCTACCAGATTCTGCGACGTGTTCGCCCACTTACCTACGAAGTGATCACCGATGGTGATTCCGGCACATCACCAAGACGCACGTGACCCGAAGTGGTCGACATGGTTCGCCTCAAGCCTTACTGGTCAAGATAACTGGCTTTTTTTGTTGTTGCTGTTTGTTCGAAATGTCGTTTTATTTTAGCACAGGGTCGATGCACTCTTAGAGGGAGAGTAATGCCGGGAACCATGCATTGGGTTTGTTTATTTTGGTTTTACTGCCCGGCTGCGCCCGGCTGTGTTACCTGGGTCCCAAGCGAAGCGCGTGTTTCATTCTTTATTTTATGCCACACGGGTTATCTCATTCGGATAAGGAGAGCGTTCCGCCCGAACGTCACTAGCCTATAATAATCCTCTTTGATCTACAATGTTCTGGATGAAAATCAGCGGTTCGAGAAACATTCGCCCCAAAAGATAAAAGCCTGCAGAGGAGACACCGCCGTATTCGATTCGCTGACACCAGTCTCCGCACGTCACTTTGTTGACTACTATTTCGCCGCCTGTGTATACTTTCAATTGTTAGGGGAGCGCAAGTTCGCTCCATTAAACTTGCTTTTCCTTCAAGAGAGCTGCTTAGTCGTTGGCTACGTGACAATATCTTTAGCAGAAAGAAACCACTTATGGTCTCTTCCTGAGCGCCATCATAATGTTCTATTCTCACTTGACCGAGAGATTAGACAGAGGCGGCCAAAACGAGTACCTCGCCAGCTGGAAACGTTATTTCACAGACTGCGATTCAATACGGTGTTCACTAATGTCTACATAGGCCTGAGTCAAAGCTTATACAGCGACAACTGTTGCTCCCTCGAAACCGTCGAGCATGCCCTCCTAGTGTTCTCCGCCAACACCGACGCAAGGAGCCTGTTAAAGCAGAAGATTGAATGTCTTCGCCCTTTACCGATTGGATTGAGTTTGATCATGGTTTGATACTTGGACCATGGCATTCTCCCTCCTCTCAACAGAAAGGCTTCGACGCGTTATTGGGATGTGTTGAATATATTGGCGTTGCTGAGACATTACAGACCCCATATGTGGACGATCCGCGCTTAATACAATGCCCCTATCTAAGAAGCTCTCTTTTTTAACACGAAAGTGTTTTATGCCGGGGTACACAAACATCAGCGACGTCATATCCGTCACCAAAACGACATCGCCAGAAAACGTTCATCAGCGCGGTGGCGCTAGGTTTCGAGCCCACGATCACACTAGCCGCAACGGGACGTGTGAAACGCTCTACCGACTGAGCCATAACGGTTATTTTGAATTCATAATTTCCCCGCCTAAGTTCAAAGCACAAAAAATCCAATCCACGCTGTGAATGTAATTAGAAAGTAAAGCTTTAAATGACGCCCACCACAACTGCCCATGCGACGCCACTTGAATGCACACAGGTGGTTCTACAAAGAGTGAAACAAGTGATTCTGCCAGCCTTTACTTAGTGAGGTGGACGCCGCCGCCGCGGCCCAACCATGCGTCGGCAGAAACAAACCGGAGGAGAGCATCTTTCGAAGGGTGAGACAGGCGAACCTAGCCATCCTGACGTGCAAGCGTCGGTGCTACACCACCGCGCGGCACTAGCGCAGACACCGAAACAATTCGTCATGTGAGCTTAGCCATTCCCATTTATACCAGTCTATACTAGTCAGTTTAGTAAGTTTGAGAATTGCGAGAAAGCTGAGGGAAATTTTATGATCGCTATTTATAAGGACTACTTGGTCCTTCCGCCTTTTGTAATACCTCTTAAAACACGGCCGAATTGGTATTCACTAGTTTAGGAAACGGAGTCCCATTCATGGCAAGCAGTGCGCGAAAGGTAGCATTTCTCTAGGAGCCAGATGTCTGTATATGGTCTCTACATTTTGTTTTCCCACCCTTCAAACCAATCCGTAACGTATCTTTGACGTACGACTACTTAATTCCGTCGGGTCCGTGTTACGCAGGGGGTGTTGTCGAACAAGTTGAGCCGTGAGAAGGAAGCGCGATGAACGCGAAGCTGCGCCAAAACAGGCCCAAACCAACCGTCGCTAAAGCAGGCGACAAAGCCGTATTGCCGGCGCGCCCGCCGGCAACAGGCACTTTTGCGCGGGGAACGGTGGGTAAATTCGCCGCGCCATCTACAGTGAGGGAAATCCGCCTACCCCCTTTTCCGTCCACCCCCGCCGCCTCCACCGCGTTGGGAATGTATTGTCCCGCACGCCGCGAAAGAACCATTGGCTGATAGAGGTAGCAAACTGCGCTTTAAAAAACTCGTTTTTCGTTCCGCTGTATCTGCATTCGGCAAAAGCACAATGCTAATACCAGACACCATAATTTTGTTTTATTTCCGTGCATTGAGCCACAAACGCACCGAAGGAGACGCCTTAATAAGCAAGACTTTAGGCAACCGAGGATAGCGGCAAACAAATACATCGGTTTGTTTAGTAAACGTACAAATAATGGCAGTACTTGTGAAATGTCACTTGTTTCTTGTACTTGTTCCTTATATGTGCAGGGTGGCCGGTCGTGTGTGTGCACGTGTGCCCCAATTTGCCGGAGTGACTGAGAGTTCACAGGGGTGTACGAGTATGTTTTCAACTAGATATTTTTACTGCATGAACAACGCGAGATTGCATGGGGACATATAACGCATGACAAAAAAAGACACGAAAAAAAACCCTTAAGCGGACATCGGCTTTCCGCAGGCGGGCACTAAGCTAGGGGATGCCGTACAATGGGCACACGTGCGCGCTGGGTGGGTAACGCACGACATAACTAGACAAGCAACAACTAAAAAAACGAAATACACAATGGGGGAATGCAGAGACACCCACTCTGGGGAGGCTTACATCTTAACCCTAGGCAACAACAACGAAAACAACAAACAATAAGAAGTACGGAAGCTTTAAACGACACAAGAAACGCTGTAGGAAGACGCCTACATCTTAAGCCTAGGCGTGGCTATGGGTAACCGCGAGTTCAATGACGGAAAGTCACGGCGTAGTCTAGTTGGCTTCGCCGAGCAGCCGCTTACGTTTTTTGGACCTCCGGGGTGCGAAGTCCGGTCGACCTTGGGCCTCGGGACGACGAGGCGAGCTCGATCCCGAAGACAAGGCGCGGCTGTAGCCGCGTCATTCCCGGACCCTTCCCAGGGAATTTCCCGTTGTTACATCTCCAGTCGACTGCCCTAAGCCACCTCTCGCATCACCTTAAATAGACTTCGCCCGATCCCAAGACTGTCCCGCACATTTGCTCTTCCGCAGTCCCCATTGTTTCTTTCTTTCCCTAGACCCCCGCCACCACGCTGCATGTGCGAGTGAGGGGCTGCTCCCCCGACTGCGACGTCGCCTTCCCGGAATCGCGGAGGCGCTTCAGCTGGACCATACTAGTTCCCCCTGGCGCACTCACGTCGCCTCCCGAGAGATCGGAACTGCCGCGAGCGAGCCCCACTGCCGTCACCCCACCACGTGCCCCCTTCGGAGCAACGACAACAAAAGGCAGGAAAAAAATGGACAGGGGAAAAGCAGACGGGGTGACTCAGGTGCCGAAGCGCGACCAAGAATGGCCGTCCCCTACAGATGAAGCCGTCATGTCGGCTGCCGGGTTGAGAAAAACGGGCGTCTGGCCGGTCGTTCGTGACAGCACGTCAAAACGTGCGGAATAATAATTTACTGCCGTATTTTACCACTGATCACCAAGTATTTATGTAACGAAAATTGGACTAAATGCTATTGCCAAAACCCGTTGCAGTGGCGGAGTTACGTATTTTCAATTTGGTAAATAAGTTCACTTCTGTGCTTGCACACTAAGATAAATGAACGGATGACATGCAGCTGAATGGTTTAAATCAGGGGGTAAGAAACATGCGGCCCGCGCGCCGCATGCTGCCCGTGGGGCACTATTATGCGGCCCCGAGCTTCTCATCAGAACTGCGTTAGAACGGTGGTTTTGGGCTAGATGGTGCATACTGAAATTCGAAGCAGCGCAAAAAAACTGGACAAGGAAACGACGACACAAGGCGCTGACTAACAACCGGTTGAATTATTGCACGGCTTGCGAAATATACCCAGAAAAGAAGGCGAGAAGGAACACGATAAAAAAGAAGAAAGCACGAAAAAGAGCACGAAAAAAAGAAGTGCATCGAACATTGCACACAAAATGCAAGATTGATACACGTCTATTGATTAAACGGTAGCAACGCTGATTTGAGACGTGGCCAGAGGCTCGAGGCAAGGAAGACATCCTGAACAGTCAAGCTTTTAATGAATCCAGATAGCGGATTTTCTTATTTAGTAATTCAATTGACGGCTTACTCACACAATCGCCGCCTGCCTTGTGAATGAGGTAGGCTTCATAGATCTCCCGCTCACGCTGACCCTTATACGTTCATGCAACACGGGTATACTGCAATCTGGGCGTGCAATCTGGGCGTCTTTTCTGTGTATATTTCGCAAGCCGTGCAATAAACCAACCAGTTGTTAGTCAGCGCCTTGTGTCGTCGTTTCTTTGTCCCGTCTTTTTGCGCAGTTTCGAATTTCCTCGTCAGAAGCCCCACCCCTGGTTGTGTGACCACCTATCCTGAAGCCGACCCCACTAGTTTTCACCTCCAATAGGGTTAGACGGGGGCAAAAACAGAGAATTGATCGCGTCCACTCTGGAGTGTCGTTGTCCCCAGCTTCACAGTCAGCCAGGTTATTGTTAATTAATGTAAAACATTATAGACTTGTTAAATGAAACATTTTCCCTCTATCTGAAAAGCCCACCCCCCTGTCCCCCAATTTGCCGTCCGGCCACCGCCGCGTTGGTTTCATGCAACTCGGCCATCCACCTTTGCCGGCCCCTTGTTCAGATGACTTAATCAGATCAAGAAGCAAAAAGGTTACCATCCAATAATCTTGTACGAAACTTAAACCTGAACTTTCTGTAATGCTATCAGGAAACCTTTCCTGTAATAGACAACCGCATGTGTAATATTAAGGAAGAACCTTTTGTTGCGACAGTTTAATTAATTCACTGGGCGCCTTTCGCAAGACAATATGCACAGTGACGAGCGCACATATTCCTTGTGCATTGCTTCTACATCCATGGGTGGTGACAGGCATAGAGTTTCTTACAGTATACACTAGAGAGGAATCTGGCGCTAGCGTCTATGCGGCTCACATCAACGTCGTCTGTGTCGTCATCAAGGAGGTTAAAAAAAATTGCAATTTTTTTTAACCTCCTTGGTCGTCATGGACCGCCATTATACATCGCGCTCGCCTTAGTTTCATCATTGGCTTGGATTGAAACGTTTTAGTGATCGCAAATTTAAACAAAGTGCCACAAAAACGCGAACAATAGTGTTCAATTATTTAAGTGGAAAATAAAAACAGGTTGTTTTAAAACTCAGAAAAAAAGAAGTAAAGCGTATTTTTGCCGGAACGGTTCTGCCTGCTATTCCGCAGGCCAAGGTTGTAGTTTCGAACAATGTTATTATTTGGGGGGTAACTCATTAGAGAATGTGATTTTAATAATTTTACCATTATTTCAAATAATAAGTTGTTTGAAGAGTTTGGAAAGTTTTTTGAGCGTGGCTATGAAAACGTTGCCTTCGTGGTGAACCGGTGCACCGCTACCGCCAGCTAGTATAACAACAAAAATGAAAAAGTGGCGTTAAACAGTCGTGGACGATGACAAGATAGGACGCATACAAGCGCCCGTATCTGCCGTATCTTGACTTCAGCGAAGTACGTTTTGTTTCTTCTTTTCGTCGGCTAAAATTTCGAATTGGCATATTACCCGCTCAGTCATACGTCCTTCGACTGCGGCATGAGCAACGTCAGGTGTGATCACGCATTGCCTGCTGTTTCACTGAACACAGAAACGGGATAATTTCGGCTACCTTGTAGCTCGTAAACGCGTGAAGGCATAGTAAAGAAAACAAATCCCAAAAACCGCTTAAGAATCCAGTTGTCATGCCAAGCCCAAGCCAAAAAGGATGTTCTCCCATGAACCACCACGACGACATGGCTTACGAGGCGCAGTTTCCTCTCTAGTATACTTTCTAAGAAACTCTATGGTGACAGGTCACAGCAACTGCTGGAGTTTTCGCGCTGGTATTCCTTCATTCCGTTCTGCTCTCACTCTATATTGGCGAAAGTTTTATCCCACAGATAAGGAACAGCCAAAGTTGCCATTCGTTTCGGTCCCCTCGAAAAAATTTGGAACGCCCTTCGCTCAGAGGGAGCGTTCTTTTTTTTTTTTTTTTTTTTCGAATCAGCCGCGTGGTTGTGCGCTGAGCTGCAGGCGAGCGTTCAACGCACGCCGGCGGGACAACGGAAAGGGCAGTATCGAACTTCGACCGCTAAATACAGATCAGACCGCTATAAACGCTATCTTTATTTTTTTTTTCATGGAACCACTTTTGGCATTTCTGTTTTGGTTCGCATAACTTAAGAGTTCCCAGCACCCTGGTGTTGGATAAGGCGGGGCTGGATGAGATCAATTCTTCGTTAGCGGCTCATCATCGACAAATATTTTGGAGGAATAAAAAAAGCCATGCCATGCAAGAAATGCCGCTAGAATTTTAATTGGAGGTTGTTAATATTACCCTTCCGGCCATCCAGGAACCGGAGAAATTTGTTTTCCTCGAGGCGGTCCAAAAGTAAACTTTCCACTTAAGCGTTCCTTCGTTGTCGCATTGTTGCTTCCGAAATGTTTGTTTTTGTAGCCATCGTGTGTAATTTATAGGCGTAGTCTGTTTTTATTTTGCGTTAATCTTCGCGGTGAACTCGTCGCTACTCACGCTTTATGTGTTTTTAATATCAACAACATCAACAATAATATGTTTATTTTAATATCAACAACAGTTCTCTTCATTAAGGCCACGATCACAATGCCGTTTCCGTCGTCCGGCTTGACGTCGAAAGTGCTCTTGAAAGAAAGTAAAGAGTGTTAGAGAAGACGCATGAGGCTTACAAAATGCGTACACAAGTGCGAGTTAATATGCATGATTATATTGCAGCATTGAAACTCTCATGTAAATAACATAAGAAGCGGTTCAGATGGATTCAAACGGTTACAACGAATTGATACAGCAGTGGTTCTCAAATGGTTGCCCGTGAACCCCGGGATGTCCGCGAAGCCATTTGACGGGTTCGCGAGCCCCTAGACTTTCCCGCTCTTCGGAGTTTATTCTGGGTGAAACATTTCCACTGTTTAGTAGACACCCCCCCCCCCCCCCCTCAGAGCATAATGGTGAACCACTTTCACTCTTTTTCCACAAGCAGAAAGTTTCTGAAATAAGACCCTGTGTTGGGTGAGCCCAGGGTCGACTGTTGACATTTTAAGCTTCTAGGCGACATTGCAAGCTGGAGGACGGTATCTGAGAGTTACCGAGGCACAATCGCAGCCCCTCTAACCCAGCTAACTTGCCACATCAAGCAATACTTCCCAGAACCTGCCGCAGACACATGGCCTGAATTACCATTTATAGCGCTAGTAACTTGCTTGGTACATAACCATGTCCAACCCGAAGATGGGTTGATAAAGCTGAAGGAAAACACAGAGATGAGTGAAAGTTTGCACTGCGAGCCTTGCGAAATTTTGAAAAAAAAACTGCACAATTGGTAACCTTATAACCTTATTCCGCATCCCCCTCCCCTTCCACATTAAACCCTCTCTTCCTCTGCTTCGAGGATCCTCCATCGCGTCCACCGGTCCACTAAGCATCCCCGGAAAATTTACGGCTAACAATCACTCATATCTAGAAAAGCACACGTGGCCTAGTGTGTAAATACTGAAAAGTATGCGGAAAAAATATATCCATGCCGAAGTTGTTACACCCATTGAAAACAGAAATTACGATGGCCTTCAAATATTTGTTTCCTGAGTGCTAAACAACGTGAGAAGTCGGGTTAACCAAACATGTTCAGAAACTGACGAGGCGGAAAACGCAACGTCAGAACTCCATAATTTGTGGGGGAGTGATGGACATACCAAATGCTATTTTCGCCAATATAAAGTTTTTTTACACTCAATTCGCCATTGCGAAAGCATTCGTTCACTTAGGAAGTCCAATGTCCGGCGCTATCAGCGTCGTAAGAGATGGCATACAAACATTTAAACGGTGAAAACAGTCGTAAAATAATTTATCTGAAAAGAGAATCTAGTTTATTCAAATGTGCATGAAAATCGAACCAAGGGAATACAGAATGTGAGACAGGTTCGTTTACTTTAGGCTAGAGCGCCTCTTTAAAGGGACCCTTTTTGAAATCTTAAATGCTTGCAGAAAGTAGTCACCCAGCACACCCAGTACTTAGACTAGGGGGTCGCAAAGTACCTCAGCCAAAATTACTGCTCTCTGCCCGTCAGAAAACTTGTAAACTCGCTCAAAAGATTTGTCTCTGTTTAAGGTGGCAAATTGGGCAGGTTGCAGTGCGTTCATCACGGTCAGCGCAGACGAAACCCGGACAAGAAGAGTGCATATGCACTGGAAGTCGCAAACCATTTACGTTCATTGCAACTAGACATGGTTTACACAATTTGTGAGTTGGATGAAACACTAAAACTAAAGAAAGATACACTGTCAGTACTGCATTGTAATGTACGCGGCCTTCGAAAAAATTTAAATAGTTTTGTCGCACTTGCATCACGTCTTAAAACTTCTTTTTCTGTGATGGCTTTCAGCGAGACTTGGTTAAAAAACAATGAAACTGTTCACATTGCTGGGTACAAAATGTCATCACTTCCACACGACTCAACCTCACGGGGTGGAGGCGTGGCTGTTTTTGTAGGGAATGACATTGACGTCCGGGTTCTATCTACTGCCTGTGTTAGTGTGAGTGACGTTGAAGCACTGTTTGTTAAACTTGACTGCGGTACAATTTAGGAGTCGTATACCGGTCTCCTAACTCGGTAGTTGGAACCTTTGTGAAAAAACTTGAGGCATCCCTTTTATTGTTATCCCGTGGACAAAAAGCCGTATTGTAATCGTTGGTGATTTTAATATCAATCTGTCATGTGAATCTCCCAATAACTACTCTTTGCTTTTGGAGTCGTTTAATTTACGTAACTATACAAGTGAGCCTACCCGAATTACTACGACAACCAGTACTTTAATTGACCATGCTCTTTCTAATGATGATAACATTGTTTGTTCTGGGGTTATCTCTGACTCTATCGCTGATCATTTTCCTATTTTTATTGCCCTTCGAAACCAGTTGTTGACAAATGCTAAGTCACTCGGTACTGTGCCCAACACTAAGGTTGATTACTCTCTGTTCCGTTGTTTGTTAGAACAAACAGATTTTAATTTTATCTACGATGATAATATTGAAACCAAATATCAGAACTTCACTGGTTCTTTAACTCGTATCTTAACCCAGAGCACCAAAACTATGAACACTCCGAGATATTCTGTACCTATATGCCCCTGGGTGACATCCTCTATTTTAACAACTCTTAAGAGAAAGGACCACTGGTACAATAGGAAACAGAATAAACATCATATATATTACCAAACCCAATACAAACGCTTCAGGAACACTTCGGTTTCTATGATGAGAAAAAGAAAGCGCGAGTACTATTCATCTCTCATCGAACAAACGGATGGGGATCGGAGAAAAAATTTGGATATTGTCAATGATGCCGTTGGCCTAAAATCAAAGCCGCAAATACAGCCTGATTTAGTCGACCAGAATACAGTAAACTCTTTTAATGACTATTTTACCAACGTTGGCCCAGAGCTGGCCAAACAAATACATCCTATAAATAATTCAAAGCCACCACTGCAACCTATTTCCAACAGTTATGTAATAAATGATATTGAACTGCATGAAATCATAGCCGTAGTTAAAATGCTCCATGCAAGAAAAGACCCTGGGATAGACAGATTTTCAGTCAAGTTATTCAAAGATAATATCGATATTCTCGCTCCGCATCTTCGGCATATATTTAACCACTCGCTAGAAACCGGAATCTGCCCTCATCAACTTAAAACCGCTAAATTAGTTCCTATTTTCAAGGAAGGCGACAAACTAAAACCTAGCAGTTATAGACCCATTTCGGTGTTAAGTGTTATAAATACCATATTCGAGAAAATTCTCAGCAGTCATATTAGGAAATATATATCAAAGTACAACATTATAGGTCCCAGTCAGCATGGCTTTACACCAAAAAGGTCTACATCCACAGCAGTACTCGTTCTAAGCCAAATTCTCAACACTGCTCTTCACAACAATAATATAGCAGTAGTAGTATATTTAGACATAAAAAAGGCCTTCGACACAGTTAATCATGCTAAATTATTGAGTAAACTTTACAATTATTGTTTTAGGGGTAGGATACGTGAATTGTTAACTAGTTATTTATCTGATCGCAGACAATGCGTGACAATTAGGAACTTTATATCTCACCCACAAACAGTATTAACCGGGGTACCTCAGGGCTCAGTATTGGGGTCCATATTATTCTCCCTGTACATAAACGACTTTCCATCAATTTTAGAACACTCACAGGCATTAATGTACGCTGATGATACGGCCCTTATTTTCACAGGCGCGACGATCGAAGAAATTCAGCCTAAAATAAACCACGATCTCAGAAGTGTACTAGAGTGGTGCAACAACAACCAACTCTCCCTTAATCTTGATAAAACTAAATACACGATCTTTCACTCTAGGCGAAAATAATTAGGTTCCAATTTGTTATCTATTTCCTTAAACAACAAACAACTTCAGCACGTATCTTCCTACAAGTATTTGGGCATCATCTTCGAATCGGATATGCACTGGAAGTCGCAAATCCAACATGTCTGTTCAAAGCTGGCTTATGGGTGCCATATCTTACTAAAAGCTCGCGAATGTTTTGATTTGGCAGTACTACGGATATTGTACTTCGCTTTTGTCCATAGCCACTTCAGTTATTGCCTGGAATCCTGGGGCGGCACATATATCACCTATCTGGAACCGGTTATTCTGATACAAAAGCGCGCTTTAAGAATTATGACATTTTCCAATTCAATAGAACCTAGCAGACCTCTTTTCCAGCTAACACGAATATTACCCTTTACCCTTGTGTACAAGCAAAAAATTACTCTAACAATTCATAATATAGTGCAACACAGCGATCCGTTGCCATTGAGTATATTTTTCTCTCCTAACGTAAACACCAGAGCTGCAACTAATAACCAATTTAATTTGCCAGTTTGCCGTAACACCTACGGACAAAGATTAATTCAATTCAATGGCGCCCATATTTGGAACAGTATACCTAATAACGTCAGGGATAAAACTAACTTCTCTCTGGCTTTAAAACTGCATCTAATAAGTGTGTATAAATAATGATCAATTGTCTTTTGTATTGATACGTTACGGGTATGCTGATTATGTATGTTATGATATACGAGGTGCCAAATATTTTGTTGTGATGGGTTACGTTTGATATGTTCATCTCCCTCCTTTTACTAACCATTGTGTTCGTTTTTGCCGCTGTAAAGATAGCGTATTTAGTATTGGACCCATGACTAGCCAATTGGCTATGGGTCCAAACACTGTCTTGAATATTTTTGTAACCGTATTACATGAATAAACTGAACTGAAACTGAAACTGAAACTGAAACTAAGAACGACACAAGCGCTGTTAGCGACTGAAAGTTTATTAAAAAACACAGGTTATATAGGAAAAAAAGAGATAAAAACCACAAACGGCTCCAAAATCTTAAGTCATGCAACCACTAAACACCCGACTTGTCTAGGAAGACAACCTCATCATCCGTAAGCGAAATTGACGGATGGCTCACGCACGTGTGACCGCTCTTTATAATCGTATAAGCTTCGGCTATTCCCCGCATTCGCTGGCTCTTTTTCATGCTCTTCTTCGCTCTTTTTCATTCGGTGTGAGAGTTTTTCGCGCCAAATTGCCATATTGCAAGCGGCAGGTTTCCCGTGCTTGGATCTTGCTTCCGTTACGCAACGATTGCTGAATCGACGGAAGCAAGAACCAAATTCTGGCCAGGATGCAGCGGAAACGCTCCCGTATAGGCGTAGAAAAATCGCCGTTATGCTGTATCTGTATTGTGTCTCACACCACATGAAAAAAATTGGCCGCGTATCTGCTCCTTTCGTTGCAAATGTCGTCAAAAGACGATAGTCTTTATCGACTTTTGCCAAGTAAATGCCTCCCTTCGCTTTCCCGCTTACCTCTCATGTTGTTCCTCTTGCGTCGCGCTCCTCCCATGGTAAAGACGCCAAAGGTTTGCTTAAATCATTTTACATTTCCCGCGTTCCACTGCTCCAAACCGGGTGTCTAGATGCCAACGCTGCCGTGCGGCGAAGACGCACGTGAATCGAGGCGCCCTACTTCAACGTTTATAGAACCACATTTCCCTACTCCACGTGCGTTGCAAGCAGTACGTGTAACCTATCTAGTGGAACCTTTTGTAACTGTTGCCGGTTGATTTCTTAAAATGGCGCCAGAAGCTATAGTGGCGCGGGCGACAGCAGGCGACGGCGGAGTGAATTTTTTTTTCTGCAGTTGATGAAGTATTTAATTTCGCAATTGTCAAGCATGTATGATTGTTTATAAAGGAACACTGCAAATATCGCTTCTGTATTAATTTTTTGTCTTATATTTGCGTAACGTCTTGTTCTTCTTCAACAATGTTGACAAGTATCAACATTACACCGGACTTAGACGGGTAGATTTAGCTGTGACTATATAATACTATTGCGCAGGCACTGTTTTACTTTGGCCGGGTGGCTGAATCGAGTCACAGACAGACAGACGGACAGACAGACAGACAGACAGACATACAGACCGACCAAGATTTCTGGGTTTAAGTACAGTGGCTAGTGGTTTAAGTAGCCCAAGAAAGACTATCGTCTTTAAAAGATTGCCAGCCAATATGACGTCAATGTCGTATTTCGTGCAGCCAAGAAGCTGGCGAGCGTGTGTGCCGGTATTGACAGAAGGTTGCAGGAAGGAAGAGCACCTAGTAGTGGTGAAACGTGCACCATAAAGCACGAAAAACGTTTCACCAACTGCTCTTCTGGAGTCCTGTGCTCTATTCCGCTGCTTCCCTGCGGTGGCAAGTATATCGGCCAGACGGGAAGACGCCTAAACGTCCGCCTAAGAGAACATGCCGCTTCACTGAAGGGCGTGCCATCCTCGCACTTGTCTCATCACCGCAAAGAGTGCGGCTGCGCTCCGCAGTTTAATGGGACAATCGTGATGATGATATGCAAGAGCCAGCGAACGCGGGAAATAGCCGAAGCTTATAATATTATGAAGAGCGGTGACACGAGCGTGAGCCATCCGTCAATTTCGCTTACGGATGATGAGGTTGTCTTCCTAGAAAGGTAGGGTGTTTAGCTGGTTTCGTGACTTTAGATTTTTGAGCCGTTTGTGGTTTTTATCTCCCTTTTTTTCCTATATAACACGTGTTTTTTCTCATGAAAGTTCAGTTGCTAGACAGCGCTTGGGTCGTCCTTACTCTTGTTCGGGTTTCGTCTGCGCTGACCAATAAGTCTCTTTTTCCCGGTCTTGACGTTCATAGACGGGATTAATTGGGTCACTAAGGCCATATAGCGGCTGTTGGCCGGTTTTCCTTCAGTTGCAGCAAGGGGGAAAAATGTTTTTATTTCTCCAGGTCAGTTGCAGCAAGGGGGAAAAATGTTTTTATTTCTCCAGGTCTCATCCAGAGGCTGATGTGTGGGCGTCTCCCTGCGGAAGGCGTCCCTAGTCCGGGATGCCTTGACTTCGGCTGGCCGTCCATGCTTGGGTCACCAACTTAAGCTGGATATCCGGGTCCGGGATGGCCAGGGAAGCCCTCCACTGCTCGAAAGTTGGGTTGGAAAGGGGCAGCAATGAACGCTTTTTGATAGCAATGAACGCTTTTCGATAGCAACTTAAAAAAAGACCTAAAAACAAAGCCCAAATGAAAGACGTATCTGGTGCGACGAGCAAATCACGCAGTGGCGCTCCGTGCTTGCGATAAATAGATCTTTCGCAGTGGTTCTAGACGCGAAGGAAAGAGTGAAATAAGGTTCAGCAAGGCTTGGGAGTGGGCTAGTTGGTGTTTTAGCATCTTGAAGTGCAGAGGTGCGCTGCCTGACACGAAACGTAGGACAGGGTTAATACCACCTTGTCTGTTTTTGTGGTATTAACCCTGTCCTACGTTTCGTGTCAGGCAGCACCCCTCTGCACTTCAAGAGTGAAATAACTTATCGAAAGTGTTGCACAGCACCTTTAGGTCAGGCAGATATACAACTCTCCAGATGTAGCGCAGGGACAACGAATGTGATGTCGCAGCCGTTAAGACATCGTTTTCGGCCACACGTAACGGCCGAATCATGAAGGTGTCAGTGCGAGGATAGTTATCATAGGTGTTTCTTATTCAACCATGTAACGCACTTCGCAAAAATTACGTAGCGCTTCCTACCTATTGAGAATTATACAAAGAAAATTTCTTCGCCCTAAAGCAATCATTTACACGTCACTACGGTGGAATAACCTTGTTGCAGGTTTCTAAATTGCCGCCAAAAGGAATACTAATGATGACGACAGAGGCATCTACAGCGAAGTGCCACGTTCGCACGCATGGAGACTGTGGCAGACACACGAATGGGGTCGGAACGGCGTGTTGTACCACCGTGCACAGTTTACCGTCGTTCTAGACTAGTGCCAATAAAACCTGAAGCTCGGCTTCGTCTTTCGTAACAGTGGTGCCGAAACCTGGGAAGCAAGCCAGCATTGCTGCGAGCCTTCTCCTGACGAGCCGGGTGAGCATTTCTAAGCTACGATGGGTATGGATCGAGTCAAGAAAAAGCACGCGTTACGGTGGGCTATGAATTCGATCATCAGAGAGGTGGACCAGCAGCTGCAGTCCCAACAGTTTGACCTTTCGGACCTGCATGTTCTTCACATACGTTTCGAGGGAGCAACGCAGCATTGTCCGCATTTAACGCCGATATCTAGGCCCACCTGACCGACGAACAAGCAGCAGAAGGCTATCCTTTTTTGGTCATTGAGTATGATGACGCAGCGAACATTGGACTGGCGTTACTCGAGCATCGCATGAAGGTGTTAAAGTCGTCTTCAACACCTCAGACTGTTCCTCCATTGAATGACGCCAGCGGGCACCCAAGGGCTGAGATTTCTACCGGAAAAGCCATACCAACTAATCGCGGGTTTGGAGCACGTCTCCCGAAACGAGAACTGTTGACCTTTAACGGAGCAGCGATGCAGTGGCAGCCTGTCTAAGACATGTTTCGACATACCGTTCACGAGAGCACCCGGCTGTCCAATATCGACTGTTTCGACTACTTTGCTCTCTTTCTTGCTGCTAAAGCCGTTGCTGGCCTATGTGTAACAGAGTCAGGCTATCTAGATGCTCTTGACATCGCGAAGAATCGTTTCGGAAATTCCGAAGTGACCGATCAGAAGCATTTCAAAATTCTGAGGAAGCTCAGGCCTGACGATTCATCCAGCAGAATGAACGCTTTGAGGAAGCTTTACTACATCGTTCAAATGAACTGTCGAGGATGGGAAAGCTTGGGCATTGGAATGTCTTCTTACGTGGCAATGCTGGATGAGGTTCTCCTAAAGATGAACCTGGCGGCATCATTCTCGATTACTTCAAACAGCAGAGCCTTGCTGTGAGCACCGCTTCCATGAGCAGTTAGAGTTCTTTCAGCACAGGAGTTTGTTCCTGCTGCCTTTCCTGCGAGCGGAAGTGGAGCAAAGGGAAATACGCTTCTAGATCAGCATTCCTTAACTTATTGAGAAAGCTGACCGAGGGTCCACGAAGCAGCCATTTATTCCGGCCGCAGCTGTCTTTCACAACCACGTGCACACTTCGCCTTGCTTCTTCTGTTCGTCCAAAGAAGATAAAATCGAACCTAGTCCAAGTGATATCACTTTGGCTGACGAGCGAACTCGCCTAGCAAGTGACGGCCAATATACTGCGAGACATCTCGTGCGTATTTACAGCAAAAAGGTCAAGTGCAGGTCATGTAAGCGACGACGTACTACCACGATGTGCAGCAGTGACCCCGTCCAAAGAGCTTCGCAGTCGGTTGCATAAACGCGACATGCAGCGATGCATGTTAACTAACACAAATCAACAATCCCGCGACTCGCAAGCGACGTCTTACCGCAGACATTCCGGGCATGGATAACGACTTCGTCTAATTGCTGCTACGTCCACGGAGTTTTCGATAAGGGCCGTCAGCGGGCATTCATCAGAGCAGACATCACCTCTAAGCTGAAGTTAACTGCTATTGTTGAAATGGATGTGGTCATAAGTGCTTTCGGGCAATCTGAAGGTCGTATCAAAACTGTAGAGTCGTCGCAGTTACTGCTCGTAGTTAACATCACAGTTTCTCGGTGGATGTCGAAGCCATTGTTGCACAGTTCATCTGTGATGAGATGGCGGAAGCACCTAAAGACAACACGCGTCTCCAACTCCTGGTCGCCGAGCGGAAACCGCTAGGTGACGCTTTCGCTTTCCCAGGCGTAAAATATGACTAAGCCATCTTGTTGGGTCGAATCAAATCTGGCAGTTTATGCGAAAATTGAGCCACGTAGAGTGGAAAGAGCAAAATCCAGCATTTGCCGTCATCAAAACGAGCATGGAATCAGCCTCACAAGAACCACTGTCTCTAAACTAGAACGCTAGCCCCGAATTCTGGAGCCACGTGTGTGTTCACCGCACGGGCCCGCGCAAGAATGAAGACCAATAATTCTTTCTCGATTTGATTGATTGTAGGGTTTAATGCGTGAACCCAATGCAGGCGCCGTGGCGCACTGTAGTGGAGGGCTCTGGATTAATTTTGAACACCAGGGTATCTTTAACGCGCGCCTAAATCTCGTACACACGGGCATTTTTTTTTCGCCTCCCTGTCTTTCTTGCTTCAAAGTCTTTGGCAGTTAGACACTATTGGCATGCCGAACTGTCCAAGTCCACATCACGATTTAGATGTGTTGCACAATTTCCCCGAATCGATCTCGTTCGAATTGGGCGCTATCAATTATACTGCTCCCATGAAAATCATCCCCAGCCGCCATGGCATACAAGCGCAAGATTGCCCATTCGAGACCTCAGAGTCCCAAAGACTTTTTTTTCAACAAAAAAGGAATCAGACTGTACGACATGGCTGAGAGGAAACATCAGAAGGAATGCCACATCAAAAAAGTGTTGAAACATACGTCTTGTCCAGATCATACTTACTACAAGCTGCACCGTGAGGTCTTCCGAAAGGCGTCAAGAGCCATTCGGTTTCATGTCGTTTGTGACACCTCCTCACATGCTGTTGGGGCCTCTTCCTTGCAGAGCCAACTTAAAAAAATAAGGGATCACAATTTCACACCAGAAGAATAGAAAGGCGAACTACTGCCACCTGGATGATACCGGTATAACCACTTTATTGGCAGCGCTCTTACGTGACTTCCTCACAGTGGAGTCAGCAACGCTGTCGATGAAATACGCGAGAGTTAGCGGGAGGCTAGAGCCAGAAAAAGCGTCAAGAAAGTCTTCGGACATTGGGAAGTCGGCACGCCTTTCAAGCTGAAAACTCTCGCCACACCATTGCCGAATCACGGAGCCGTCAAAGTCCCGGCGACGTTTCGGGAACGTGGACCACTGACGAAATATACTTACAAAATACGGTCACATCAGGGGATTAACTAAGCTAGTGCAACTGTTGTGGCTGTGCTTTTGTATCTATGCGAGTGAAAATTTGGTGGGCGCGGAGGATATTGCGGATTTCTAACTTGCTTCCAACATAAATAATAATGATAATGACGGAGGCCCCGGCAACGAACTGGCAAGTTTGCACCCATTCGGACTCGGCTAGTGCAGCGAATGCGTTCTGAACGGCGCGCTGGTATCTCCGCGCATGGTTTAGCGTCGCTTTTGAGCGGCGCAAATAAAACCTGAAGGTCGGCTTTCCCTTCCGTGGTAAACAAAAGGCGACAAATAAACACAAGAAAGTAAGCAAATAACAAATTGTGCGCCCCAAAATGAAGGCTCAACGAAAGAGTCACTGTTATAACCTTCTCTGAAGGTACTCTTTTTTAAAATAAATCTTTATCTCTCAACCGCATTGGCAGGGCTGTAATGTACACCGCCTACCTTTTATTTCTAATGCAGAATTATATCGCAAATTCAAAGTAATTTTACTCTACCTATTTCCTGATATCTTTTGTTTGTGTTTATTGTGGGCAACTGAAGCACCTATCTCACTGCACCGCAATATTTCCAGGCGTATATTATCTTCCTGACCAAGCATGTTCTCTTGATGTGTAGTCAAGAGTTCGACGAAAGTTCGTCTGGTCAGGTATCATAATGAGGACGAAATCCGGTCACTGACCTAGCCAAGGTTATCTCCGAGTGTGTTCAAGGAACCCGTACGGGTTCTGAAACGTCTCTGTGTTTTCACCTTGACTTGGTCAGTGACTGCATTTAGTCCTCATGTTCTCTTGATCTACGATGGATGCATGTTCTTGTTTCAGCCACATATGGTTTTTCAGAACATATTTCCACGTTAGGCACCGCTCAATTTTCTTATTTTGCTGACATTTTTGGGTTTACTTCTGCCCTTTAACATCCCGGGGGTTAATTTTGCGGAGTGACGGCAATAGCTTGCCGAGATACAGAACTCAGACGACGGAGGGAAACCTCGATGTGTCCCGCAGACTGATGCAGCAGTAAAATGTCTTTAGGCGATGGGAACAATTGAAGGTGTAGCCCTAATGTGTAGCCCTACCACGCTCAAAGCCCTACCACGCTCTAGCCCTACCACGGTGAAATCTTTATTCCCTCACCCACTTTTGTCTGAAAATGAACGACTGTAAACGTCCTCGTTTTTTATGCATCAATCGGGAACTAATCTATAGATCGTGATTCGCCTATGCTTGTTTTTAATTCTGTGTTTGACTGGGACGACCCAAAAATGCACTGAAGCACTCACTTTTCGTTAGACCAGTGGGAATTTCTGGATGTTTGTAAAGTGGGGCTTTTATGTTTTTTGTTGAAATTTTGTGAATGATTATATTTATACCTTTATGTTTTCGCTTTAAGGCTTTCTTGGGATCGCACAGATGCTTTTATAAAAATAGGTAGTTCTGGAAACGTATGTGTAGAATATTGTTTTTACTTGCTATGCACAATTCATAAGAAATCCGGTCGAGGTTATATTACTTTGCCGTGTATTTTAATTTACAATCCGGTCAATGTTATACGAAACTTGGAAATGTCCTTTAAATGAATAATTCTACAGCAAGCGTTTCTGGTATACTTATAACTCGAACTTTAGAGGCTGCTCGGTATTGCTGGGTTCACTTGTGACAGAAAAAAAAAGCACGCAAGGAATTTCACCTTCGTAGATCGCCTGAGGGCGCAGAGATTCCTGCACCTAGTTTTGTTCATACTACTCTCCGGTTGAATTTTTTTCAAGCATTGCGCCCTTCTTGGTTCTCACCCTTTGCCCTTCTACCGAGAGTTCCTATTTCAGTGGAGTGGTATATAGAATCGGAATTCGGGCTCAAACGTTTTTCTCCTGTTACAGAACTTCGCGTTCCTAAAAAAATACCAGGGAGGTTCTTCGGCTTTCCCCGACGTAAGCTGACAGTTTGAAGTGCCACCTGTCAAGCCATCTACATTTCGACTAAGCTCCACAGTTCCACTTCGCGTTCGTAAATGCTTCTGGGCATAGTCGGGCTGCAGAATAGTTGAAATATTTTTCCTTTGTGAGTGTTCGTGTGTGCTTGTGCACGGTGGCGTGTGTTCGTGGTTCGTGTGCGCGCTTGCGCGGACGCGCCCGCGCGTGTGTGTGTACACTGCCTTTGTGTGCTTAATTGAGTGCACGCACGTTTACATGCGTTTGCTTGTGAGTGTGAATGCGGGAGGTTGTGTGTGCGTGTGTTGTTTTCCCTCTCTTGCAATACAAGGTGAGGTGAAATATTTCGCATTATTTTTTACCCAGGCTTGAAGTTCTTCATGTGTAATATGCCATGTGCTTCCAGCCATTTTAACGCCGTGTACAATACTAAAATTTTTTTGCTCTCATTAGCAAATTTTTCTTAGCGATGGTGCTTAGTTGATTTTAAAAGGGTCACATGATATCGGGATGCATACTTCTGAGGTTCCGGAGCCAATCATTTCATCTTTAGATTTTGCCATCATCAACATGATGGTGTTGCTTGCGTTTTTATGTTTACATTGCTATTGGCACACACCATGTGTGAGCGAGCACGCTGGATGGTGCATTATTGACGCACTGGAAAACAGCGCTAGACACAGGGCTTATGTATAAAGCGTATTGCATCGGTCAGACGGTTGCGTGCATGCATGTCAAGGCCATTGCATGTGCGCCACCTCCGAGCTGATGCAATAGTGCATATCAGATACCTTGTACACAAATCAGTGCCGAATGTAATGTGACAGTGATGTCTGTTCTGACAAGCCACTTTCCATTTTTCTTTTCCGTTGTCATTTCATTTCCAGTGCGTTTTCCATGTGAATTTGGAGCACTTGCAAGCATGAATCCTGTAATTGATATCGCTGTTTTTACGGCCCAGCAATATGGCGGCCATCTCTGGTCTGAGCTGCGTTGTCGGCGTAACCGAGTGAACGATGGCAACTGAAAGAAAAAACGAACGATGAAAGAAAGCCAAGGAGGAGAGGGTCACTAAATTGGGAGCTGAAGGCGGTTCGCTGTGCCAGCGCGAGCCAGCGCTCTCCGAAAGTGTGCGGTGGGAGAGGGGAGGGGCAGTATGCTGTGCCAGCACGAGGCGCTCGACAGGGCGACCCTTGGCGAAAACGGGAGGTGGGCGTGCGCGTGACTATGATTTGCGTCCGCTTAAGACGCAGTTCACGGTCCCTTCGTGAGATGCACTTCGCGCCGCCGACGCAGAGGCTCATCATCGCTGCCGTTGAGAGACCCCATGAGTGGGTGCTCCCTCAGGGCACTGCTGATTCACCCAAATATCCTATTAGGGAGTGTCGTAATCGCCAGCCAACTTTTTCATATCAGTCCGCGTGCTGTTTTTAGCGTGGTTCCTGAACGTCCCGCTGTTAGGGGGTCTCTGCCTCTCATAGGGCTCCTCCTCTCCGTCTCTCGCTGTTTTTCTCTCCTTTCTTAGCTTACTGTCTGCTGGAAAACCCAGGCCTCTCTGTACTCAGGCACACACGTAACCGCGTAATTATGTGCAGTTCCACACTTCGAAGCATGCAAACCTAAATAGATTGAAATGTAAAACCTAAACTGTTTGGAGAAAAAACTGGCGACGTTAGCACTAGTGGTGCAGGGCTGGGGAATGAGCAGAGCTGGAGGCTACTCTCCCTTCGTTGGAGACACGGCTGTTGCGTTATCATCAGGAGCAGAAGCCCACTAGGTCCCCTGCAGGACGAAGGCCTCTCCCATAGACCTCCAATCGCTTGTGCCTGCGTCGCTCGAGTCTATTATTTGCCCTCGAACATACTTATTTCGTCCCTTCATTGAGTAATTGGCCTACCCATTTTTTTCTAGACTCATCTCTCGGTGACCACTCTGTTATTCTGGCCGCCAACCGACTATCATTTCTCTTATATACGTGGTCAGCCCTACTCCGTTTTTTACATGCGAATCAGCTTATGGTCAAGCCTGTTCCCTCCGCCGTTGTGTGGGCGCCGTTGTGCGGCGTCCACACACCAACTGCGCATGCCTGGCCAGGCCCCAATGATGATGATTGTGGCAGGATGCCCCTCGGGATTGGCCAACCACATAATCTATCACGAGATAGCTTCGCGTTCAACCACCGTCGTCATCTTCCCGTAGTGGAAGCCTGAATAGTATGCGAGGCATTCCTGCTCTCCTCTCCGACGCTCCTCTCATCTCCGGCATTCCTCCTCTCCTCTCCGAAGCTCCTCTTCGGGATTGCGCAACGAATGGCAACACCTGCGGTTCCACACGCGATAATGCGAAGCAGCTTAGGGTTAGAGACGCCACGGTAGCCGCCGCATACTCCGCTAGGGGCGCCACTGTAGCTCCGTTGTTTAATGACGCGCGCGCGTGCTCCGCTCCCCTCATTCTCCTCCCGCAACGCCACGATCGAAGTGAAAACTAATGGGAACTTGAGTCGACCCCATCGATGCTTCGCATACTACTGACCCCTACGGGAAGATGGTGAAAATTGTTTCCCTTTATTTCAACTATGATATCTTCGAATCTAGTTTATGTGATCCCGGAAGCTCGCTTCCTGTCTCTAAGTGCTACTCCGATCAGTATTTTACTTGCCGCTGAACGTTTTCTTTGACTGGCAGGCCCGGATCGTTTCGTTCACCGGCTTTCACATCTCTGCCATAGTGGACCGCGTTTGCGCGCGCTACAACCTGTGGCCAAGCCCAAAACTAACGCCCGCGATACAAACGCAAATGAAATTATGTGCGCCCGGAATGCGATTATAGCACAATTTCAGCAGCAGAACTTTACCTTCTCACGTCGAAGGGAGCCCGGTTGAGGGAATAGGCATCCCAACCCTGCCACCTATTCGGAGTGAACTTGGAAGAGGAGATGTATAGTTACCTGGGTATCAACGTCAACCAAACCGCCCCAGTCGTAACTCGACGCAAACCCAAGCTGGCACCGGAGGAAAGAAAGCTCCCACCACCGAGAAACCCATAAATCGCTTGTTTCCCGATGCCTCATGTATGCAATGCAAAAGCATACACCGCGGTGCTGTATGAAGCCCGCATAACAACCATTGACCTCCTTAATAAGCTGCTCCCTTAAAAGCTGCACCGGTCTTGGGCGGTATTCCTCTGGCGTTTCATGTACGAAGCAATCAGCTGCTGAACCCCCTTTTGGATTCCGGAAAGAGCGGTTTGGGCCTCGTCAACGTGGAGCTCAAACTGACCGCCCAGCGATTGCTATACTTTCTAAACCGAAGGCACTCGTTCCTCGGGGCAGCCAAACAGGGCCTGGGTGCCAGACATTGTACACCGTGGATTGCCACCGCAGCACCTCTCTGCTTGAGCGATGCGACCTGTCGTGATCACACCTCCGGCGCCTGAATACCCCCCACAAGGAACGGGGCGCTTCGAGACTGTGTGCTTGTCGTTGGACTTCACTACCTGTGGAGAGCCAGAGTATACGTAGAGGAGGGCGGTATGGGCCTTAAGCATGCCTGGCGGCACCTTACTGCAAGGGTTGAATGGACCATGAGCGCGATGGGTGAACCCGATGCGGACACAGGGCTTCGCGACAAACTGCGAAAAGAATTACAAGCCCTGCATAACTTCAAAGAGAAAGAAATGCATCGCTGACAACGGCTCTGACCCACGTGGGGTCCTAGCAGTGCGTTTTCTCAACGCTGTTCTCAACTTATCAAGCGTCTGTCACATCAACAAATAGTACACAACCGCATGTGAACTCGGTACTTTCCTAGCGTTCACTGTTCAGTCCTCTTGATTTTACGGCGTTTTCCAACCTTATAGTTTCGTGCGTGTACCTTATTTCTCACCCGCAGTCATATGCGTGGTGTATTTTATCACTAAGAGAAGACTCACTTGAAGGTGGGCGAAGGTCATGTCGTGATAGTATGCACGCGCAAACTTGTAAATGCCTGGTTCGTGACAGTGTATCTCGTATATACTGTGGGAATCTATCGGCGAACCTCGCTGGGATGCCATATGCTCGGGAGCCCGCGTGGTTGACACGCCGGGAGCTAGCGTGGTGACCTACGCCGAAGTACTGGCTAGGTCGCCCCGAAGAACCCAACGACATCCCACAATACGTACGTCAGCGTAAATAAATACTGCGTTACAAAAAAATTGGCAAGATCCGGTTTCATAACGCGAGAGACCCAGGTTCGATTCTCACAACGGGAAGCGTTCTTTTTCTTCCCAGTTGGCTGCACATGTTATTGGTGCCCACCGCTGCCAACCCGTGCCCCTCGGGCTTTTGGCGTGGCCCAATGGTTAAGTTGTCAGTTTCACGCAGTAAAGGTATCTGGTTCATCTCCTGGGAACTTGCTAACCACAATTTTTTCTTGAGGCTTCGGGGATTACTTTCTACACAGGACGTAGTGGTTGTGTTCCTAAACAGCTCTGCTGTAAAAATCCTGCCCTCATCGGGCTTGCGCGGGCTTTCATTGGAGGTACATGTTGTCGTGACGACTAGGTTCATACCTTTGACATTATGCCGGGACATCGGTTCAGATTACCAGGCGACTTCTGGTCGGCAGGATTCCAGGCTCACGGCCACTCCATAGCAGCCGTGCCAGGGTATCGGGACTCAGTTTGGTGGTACCAAGCGCGCTAGGCGTCGGCCCGTTTGACAATCACATTGCTCGGAGCTTAAAAAGTCACTGAAGTGATTTGTAAAATATTGCCGGACTACTAGCGCAAATGCTACTGTGGACCCTCTAGCCCATGTTTCGACCACTCTCGCTGCGTTTACGCGACTTTATTCAGTAGAAAAATCAATTTGAAAAGGCTGTCCTTCTGCCTGCATTCTCTTTGCCGACTTCTTTTGACCTTTTGTATGACGTCAAAACAAGATGGCTTGGCTTGGCATGGCTTGGCACGGTTCGTGAACCTCCGACAAAATCAGTCGGCCCAGCGTTTATTCGGCCGGTGGCCGGCGGGTCACCGCAGTTCGTTTCGCTCAGTTGAAACGAAGCCTCGCCACGTTTGTGACAGGAAGAACGTGCTTTAGTTTGTTAGTTTGTAGGTTGTATGAAGCTCTAAGTCCAAGTCGGGGCACACAAACGCAAACGTGGCGCTTCGCTGACTGGTACGCTAGTAGAAAAATCAAAGGCCGGTTGAAGGGGGGAGAAGAGACATCAAAGTTAATATAGGTACTAAGGAATTATAATCAACCGAAACATTTATCGCAAAGCGCAAAACCATGGTGCGGGAAGAACGTTCTGGATTGGTGAACTAGCACAGCGGTCAGCAGCACTACCACACACTTGCGAACTCGTTTATATTTCAGCAATGCAGTCACTAGGCATGAGATATTGTGGTAATTAGGGGGAAGGTAACTGCACGAGCTCTAAACAAAAATTCTTCATCTAAGCACCTTGAAATGCCAAAACTAAAGAAAACTGTATATTGGTGAGACATTATATCTATACCTATAAAATGAATTGCCCGGCTGACTAACTGACTGGCTGACTCATTGACGCCCAGCCAGACTGGTAGGTCTAGAGACTTGAAATTTGGCGATTACATTTGCGCAATAGCGTATACGGGCTCACTAAGGCGGGATTTTAGGAAATTGCACTCGTAGCCGAGGAAAGGGTGAAATTGTGTTAAGTGCGATGCACTTCTTAAGCGACCCTGAACCTGCGTCCACCGGCGATGTCCGCATAGCATACCCAAGTGGGGGATTGGCCAGGAATCTCCTCGTCTTCCTTGGCAACGGGGGGAGATGGGGATTGGCCAGGAATCTCCTCGTCTTCCTTGGCAACGGGGGAGATGGGCGCGCGCTGCCTGGCTGCTGACATGGCACATACCCACGCGGGGGATTGGCCAGGAATCGGGCGTGAGAAGGGCTAATGCACCCGCTTAAAGGAGTACTGACACGAAATTTCAAAGCTGAGATCCGCTCTAGCAATCAAGTACAACGACAACACAAATAGGTGTCTGTGAATAAATGCATCTTTCTTTCTTTGTAGTTGTGTGTGTGTGTGTGATCTCTCTTTCGCGAACATTACCGAACCGCGCAAATTCAACTCGTGCATTTGCACTTTCACATTCTTCCCCTCGGGGAAATGCGGGGAATTTTTTTTTTGTAAATTCCTGATTATCTCAGTCACCCTTTCACATATCGAAGCGCTTTTTCCTGATATGTCTAGCCTTTAGGAATATCTAAAAAGTGGTTTTAGGATTTCACCTTAACCAACACTATCGGGATGATTTCGCAATTTCGCACCAAAATAGGTGTTCGTAAACATTCTCTAATAAATCTTGCACTGATTCATTTATCCGATTTATTTTTACTGAATATATTACTCATACAAATGCAGAAAACAAATTTTAAGGATTTCTCCCTGCGATGCCGGTAAAAGGGCCAAATTGTCCTTTACAAATGACACGCTTGACAAGTAGAAAAGGCCTAAAAGGTGATGTCCATGTCTAGCCAAACGGCTGGTTAAAACGGCTTCAAATTATAAGAACACGTTGTGATAACTATGTTTCAGCTCAATACTGTGGACAGTTATAAAAATTACACCAAGCAGAGAGTGAAAAGCCGTGAAAATCATTTCCCGGCATTAATTTTTTTATCGCTCGCTTATTGAGATATTGAACTGGACTTTGTTGTATAGGTAACCTACTCAGGTACCTAAACACTGTTCTACAAAATTTTTCTATGACACCCACCCAATAGAGGCAATCAGCATTTTGGGAAAACGGTGTTTTTACACATTCCTTAGTACTCACGCAGCCTGTTGACATATCTAATTTTTTTTTCCTTCCAAATGGTGCCATACAGTTGCCCAAAAATCAATTTGAGGATTTTGCATAGCATGCGGATAAAAACGCAAGCGCGATTTTTAACTTTACATCCCGTTGGACGTGAAGTTTATTTGTATTTTCCCGCGTTCGCATAGCGCTCGCCACCTGTTGACACTTTCTGCAACCACGTGCCTGTGTAGGAGCCCCTGTCAAATATAATAAAACTGTGACCGATCCCTGCGTAGATACCTGCGTAGATCGCATTTGAGCGTCTGCGGTGATGCGGAGGGCGTTCATCCTCGGTGTACGCCTCGGCTAGGGATTGCTACGATCCCAAAACCCACTGGTAGGCTTAACTGACGCATTTTACTGCCGAAAACCTGGCTGAAGCGTGGTATGTCGATTACTGAGATATGGAGAATGCTCATCCAACACGCCTAACTTTTTTACACCCTTTTTGGCCAAAAAGGGTGTACAATAGTGGAAAAATGATGTTGGGAGGCCATTAAAACCTTTTTCTTGAATCTCAACGCCATTTTCGTAGTTCTACGTTATTTTTGTGTGGTAAAAAGGGTGTTAAAAGGAGCCATGACGAGAAACTGCAAGTTGGTTTTATTCGAAAGATTTCGTGTTTTATAGTGTCCACAGCGTTTGTCAGGATACAAACGGTGCTTTATTCACTGAGAAATTAAACAATTTAGGTTAAAATTTTGATTTTCCCGCTCAATCGTGCGTTTTCGTGGTCCCAAATGACATCACAGGAACCGACCGCTCTGCAGACTAGAGTACCTTCATTCACGCATCCGCCGTACAGGGTAGAGACACGTATACGCTGGCGCCGCCATTTCCGGTTGCTCGCTCGCCGCCGAAGCAAGTCATTGTGTCAAAACCGCGCTAAAATTATCGACGCAACGCGGTTTACTGAAGAAGTTTGAATCATATTGTCTGTTTCGCGTTCCTAGGTCTCGTGGGAAACGAAAAGAATAACGCGTTGAGCCCGTTGGCCCAATTGCAGCGGCACGGGACAGTTCAGAGGTTGTCTCCACCCTGTACAGCGGTGTTGGTTTGTTCCCGCGTTTTTTTACGTTCCGTAACCTAGATGGCGCCACCATACCGTGGCAAGCGTTTGGTTTGTTTTTTCCCGCATTTAAACCTGGCTTGTTTTTGTTCTGGGAGAAAATATTCGTTCCCTGAAACAGTGCTCGCTCGACAAATGGGGTCACGTAAGACACCGTTGCTTGCGTCAATCGGCCAGTGTCGTCTGAGACAACCCCAAGCCCCGTAGTGCTGTGCAGCTAAACCAAGCATGCTGTGCGCAGTACGAACAGCAGAACGCATCAGTACTTCTATGTTTACGTGTGCTTTCGTAACTTCCACTGTTTGTCCCATCATTCTAATTGCTTTGTAAAGAATGTTCCCTAAATTTAAGCGCAAATCGCTCGTTCGTCTAGTTTGTAAGCTCTACCTAATTTGCGTCTGCTTCTGCCAGCCTCCGCCAATCGCAGAGCTTAGCTCATGTGACATCATAGGTTCTGTTGCGGGAAATGAGCTGGTGGGTCGCATGACCATTCCCGTTTTTTCTAATTATGTAGCTTATTTGAGCGAAGTTTACGTTAAAAGTGGTGTCAGTATGATTCTAACGAGACAATCTTTTGAATGAACCAAACTTGTGTTTTCTCTTCATGTCTCCTTTAAGCAACTTCGACATCCTTGGTTTTTCGTAGGGTGTTGAAAGGTTGTACAAAAGGTGTTCAGCTTTTGATTGATTAACGCCATTTATGCATGTATAATTGAACTGCGAAGTACCAGTTATCCACTCGTGCCCGCATCCTCCGCCTCGTCAAAAATGTTCAAAATAAAAAAAAAATTGGTCCTCTGCAATGATCGCTTATTCCCATATATGGTACGCCTTAGGCCAACGTTTAGCGTCGGCACAAAAACTCAGTTTGAACTTTTAATATGAGGAAGACTATATTTGTGTGACGAAAAGGGTGTTGATCGAGTCCAATACGCTTCAATCTCTGTGGGGTGTTTTAATAGTGTGAAATAGGTGTTCAGCTGAAAAAGAAACAACGGAGCATGGGGTTGACATGGCTTCTTCCGGTGTTGCTACCTTTTGCTTGGTTTTGCCAAGTTTTGTTAGGTTTTGCTATGTTCTTCCTAGGCTAGGCTAAGTGCTGGGGGGTGAGGCCAAGTTTAGCCGGACTTTACATGGTTCTTCCAGTGTGTCCCAAAACTGACCGCGAATACAAGCGGGAAACGACATAGGTCGACCCCCAGCTCTCCTGTTATTTTTTTCCGTTTTAGAATCCAGAAAATGCTAGTACGTTTGATAAGGTATAGTAAGAGGTGCGAATACGCATTTGCCCCTTGTACTCACAATCGAACAGGCTCGAAAGTCGGCTTCACTGTTATAATGCCGTATCTGTGGCGATGCACCCTTTACATGCGGTGCAGTTCTTTTTCTTTGTATTTCTTTGCTAAGGCCACTGAAACTAGCCCCAGATTAAACAGCTTTGCTGGTAATAAATTACACAAATTGATATAGTTTTATACACCGCGAGGTACAAACGATCCCCCTGCTTGTTGAAAATGTTCAGTCCACCCGTGTAAACGGGTATAAAATACCTCCAAATTTGGAGGTCTTTTACACGTTTTTTTTTTCTCGGTTAGCGGTCTTTTCTTACATCCCGTTTCTTACACCCTTTTCTTAGTGTCCAACGCCGTAATTTGTAGCTTTACACCCTCTGACGAAAAGAGTGTTGAAATGATCAACACACTTCTTAAAGAACGGTGTGTAGAAAGTATGTACCAACAACAGGCCCAACACCAAACTCTTCTACCCTTCTTAAAAGTGGAAATGGCGGGGACTATTTGTTCGGTATTTAATAAAATTATATGACTTTTTGAACATAACTTCTTCGCGAATAAAACGTTTTGCAGATACGCACTCTGATTTGTATGGGCCTCGTGCGCTGGTATGGTGACGCCACTGATTTGCTGCGTTCCGCACCACCTTGCGGACAACGAAGACGTAACTTGTGAATTCCGCGAGGAGGAGACATCCCGTAGCGTCTCGTTCGATTCAGCGTTTAAAGGTCCAAGGAGATGATGATGATGATGATGATGGTTGGATGTTTATGGCGCAAGGCCAACTGGGGCAAAGAGCGCCAAAACAATAGTCATATATGAGGGGTGAAACCTTAAACACTAAGTAAACTCAGCAAAAACAAAAGTAAAATCACAAAACGACAATGAGCATGACTGGTGTATAGGACCAGATTTAATGATGCATGATAGGAAATGAGGTTTAAAAACTTGACTTCTGACAAAAACTCAAACACACGTTTCACGGAAACAATGGCATCATCACCTAGAAAAAACGACGGATGTAGGGGAATATGTTGTCTGTAGAGTTCTCTGAAGTGTTTGTGTCGTGTTGTGTGAAGTGCCTTGCATGTGATTAGTATGTGCACTACGGATAGGGCCTCTCCGCACCTGCTGCACTGGGGTCTAGATGATCCCGTCAGCAGATACGAGTGCGTCACAAGGGTGTGCCCTATCCGCAGCCTACCCAAGGCGACTTCCGTGTGTCTGTTGTGTGAGTCAGTTGTGTACCGTCCCAAGTGTGGCTTTATTACATGTAGTTTGTTGTCTGTCTGTTCGTCCCAGTGTGTTTGCCATGTTCTGCGCAAGTGTTGTCTTATGTGTGGCTTGAGGTCTGTGTAGGGTACCGTTGTAATGTCCACAATGTTCCTGAGTGCAGCCGCACCGGCCCTCTCGTCTGCCAACTCGTTCCCAGAGATCCCTGCGTGTCCTGGGACCCAGCAGAGGACCAGCTCATGCTTTTGTGCATACACGGACATGATAGTGCAGAATACAAGATTAACTATGTGGTTTCTGGGGGGCTTGTGCGATGACAGTGCGCGAACAACACTCAAAGAATCTGTATATATGATGGAATTGGGAATGTGATTTTCAAGGATGTGTCGTACAATCAGTAAAATTCCATACGCTTCTGCTGAAAAAATGGATGTGTGCATGCTCATGGTTCTGGCTGCATTGAAATTAGGACCATGAGCAGCGCACGACACCATACTGGAGGTTTTAGAAGCGTCACTATAAAATTCTGCACATGTGTATTTAAACTGCAAAGACAGAAAGTGCTGCAGTATTGCAGCTCGTGGTACACGTTTTTTGTCAAGTCTCATAAAAGAAAGGTCGCACGACACAGGGCGAACTTGCCAAGGCGGTAGACTGTTAGAAAAAGATGACCTGTACACATCTAAAAACGAAGCACTGAGATCCGAGGCTCGCTCTCTCACTCTAAGTGAAAAGGGCAGAGGAACGGATGGGCGATTTGCAAAGAGCAGAGATGTTGATGTATCGTTAAAGACAGGATAAAAAGCATGATTATTCAGTGATGAAATTTTAAAAGCATATAGCAAGTCCATGTACGTTCGTTGGTTCTCAAGGCTCCACTTATCACACTCGACATACAGACTCTCGACAGGGCTAGTGCGAAAAGCACCCGAGGCGAGACGAAGCCCCAAGTGTAGCACTGGGTCAAGCATTCGCAACGCTGTTTTAGTCGCCGACCCATATACCACACTGACATAGTCTAAACGAGACCCAACCAAAGCAGTATAGAGCCGTAGTAGGAGTTCTTTGTCGGAACCATAAGATTGATGGGAGAGAACTTTAAGTATATTCATTGTTTTCAGACATTTATGTTTAAGTTCCTTGATGTGTGGAATGAATGGGAGTTTCTGGTCAAACACAACACCTAAGAACTTGTGCTCCTTGTTCACAGGAAGCGACACGCCATTAAGATTAATGTCTGGGTCCATATGGACCCCGCGCTTCCTGGAGAACACAACGCAGGAGCTTTTTACAGGATTTAATTTAAAACCATTCTTGTCTGCCCAGCCGGCAAGTTTCTTTACACCAAGCTGGACTTGACGTTCGCAGATTGACATATTGCATGATTTATAGGATATCTGCACGTCATCTATATATATGGAATAAGAGATTGTAGGTGGCAGTGCCTTACCAAGAGACTTCATTTTTACTATGAAGAGAGTGCAGCTCAACACGCCACCCTGTGGCACGCCATTTTCTTGCACGTAAACGTTTGAGAGTGCACAACCAACTCTCACTCGAAACGTTTTGTCTGACAAGTAACTAACAAGAGTGTTTAACATGTTACCCGATACACCGAATGAATTGAGGTCCCTAAGGATCCCATAACGCCAAGCGGTGTCGTATGCCTTTTCAAGGTCGAAGAAGACAGTTAAACAATACTGCTTATGCGCGAAGGCATCCTTGATGTACGAGTCAAGAGCTACCAGCTGATCGTTCGTCGATCGCCCCACCCTAAAGCCTGCCTGGCAGCTCTCGAGAAGACCGTTGTACTCGAGGAAGTACACGAGCCTGCGATTTACCATCTTCTCGAAGAGCTTGCACAGGCAGCTCGTCAGGGCTATAGGACGGTAGCTTGAGGGGAACGACGGGTCCTTTCCCTCCTTCAGGAAAGCTACAACTATAGCCTCCTTCCAAGAGTTTGGAATGTGCCCCGAAAGCCAAATCTTGTTATATAGGTGTAAGAGTGTTAGAAGAGTGTCTGCGTGCAGGTGTTGTATCATTGTGTATGTGATGTTGTCTGGGCCTGGAGCTGAGGGTTTACACGTGCTTAGAGCAGCCCTCAGCTCATGTAGTGAAAACAGGGAGTTGTAAGAAGTTTGTGATTTGTTGCTGTCGCGTAGGGACTTCTTTTCACAACAGGCTTTATGTTTCAGAAAAGTGTTTGTGTAATGCGCTGAACTGGACACGTGTTGGAAGTGTTGTGCGATTGTGTCAGCCCGGTCTTCGAGTGTGTCCCCTGTAGTGTTGACCAGAGGAAGGCTGTGTGTTTGTTGTCCCTTGAGTTTACGTATTCGTGTCCATACTTTTCTTGTGTCTGTGTAGGAGTTTATTGATGTTATGAATGTACGCCAACTCTCTCGTTTTGCCCCACGGCGCACACGTTTTCGTAACGCCTTGGCCCGTTTGAACAAGAGGAGGTTTCCCGACGTGGGGTACCGACGAAGGATACCCCACGCCTTGTTCTGGGCCTCTCGCGCCCGCCTACAGTCCTCATTCCACCACGGCCTCCGCTGGTTGCGCGGGGCACCAGAGGCGTGGGGAATGGACTTTTCGGCGGCGTCGAGGATGTGCGCCGTGAGGAATTGGGTAGATTCTTCAACGTGTAGGTGTCCTATGGATGTGTGGTGTAGTTTGGATGTCTCTGTAAATGTATTCCAGTTAGCTCGTGTTTCATTGAACCGATTATGGGAAGATGGACTGCATGTGCCTTTACCTATGTATGTAAGTGAGGTGGGGAAGTGGTCACTGCCATATGGGTCAGTTCCCACACCCCACTCGAGAAGAGGAAAGAGAACTACGGAGCCAATAGCCAAGTCAAGACATGAGTATGTGTTGTGTCCTATGTTATGATATGTAGGCTGTTTATTGTTGAAAAGGCATGCTCCAGAGGATGTAAGAAACCTCTCTATCAAGCGACCCCGGGCATCCGCGCGAGAAGAGCCCCAAAGAGAATTGTGAGCATTAAGGTCGCCTGTTAGAATGTACGGTTCGGGCAGCTGGTCAACCAGCGCCTCGACGTCAGAGCTCGAAAGTGTAACATCAGGAGGAATGTATATGGAGCATACCGTTATCAACCTATTAAATATTATTAAGCGTATTGCTACAGCCTCAAAGATAGTGTTTAAAGTGACAGGGTGGCATGCTAAGGATTTCCGGACGATTATGGCCACACCGCCAGAGGAGTGTGTGCAGCCATCCCTGTCCTTTCTGAAGACCATGTAACTATTCAAGAAATTTGTGTGCTTGGAATTCAAATGTTTCCTGAACACACATTACACTTGGCTGATTAGCATGCAGTATTTCGTATACATCGTCAAGATTTTTAAGAAGGCCTCTACAGTTCCATTGAATTATGTTTTCTCTTCCCATTATTTAGTGTGAGAGCTACTGGAGTGTGTGTGTTTGTTTATTCGTCTTTCGGGGCTGTGACTCTCGCCTTTTTTGGCTTGTCGGGAGGCTTTGGCGTCGGGACGCGTTCCTTGCGCTGCGTTGCAGGCAGGAACGGCCCGACATCCATCTCATCGTCAGATGTCCGAGGGGTGCCCGACGGACCGGGCCCCCCGGACTTGGCCCCCCCTCGGGAGCCCTTCGTTTGAGCCGCCACCGCTGAGGGCGTCCGGGGCACCAGAGGTGGCACGGGCGGTGCGGTGGCGGTGGGAGCCGGTGCGGGGCCCGTGGTGTCCATGGCACTCTCCAACGCACTGGAGGACGAGGAGACAGGGACGGCAGCGGCACCGGTCCCGACGGAAGAGGTTGCCACCACAACCGCTGCTGCCTCAGCAAGCGGCGTGGCGGCGGGTTGGGCTGCCAGAGGCAACCCGGGGGGGGGGGGGGGGAGGGACCAGGTCAGACTCGCTGAACTGGGTCCCTGTGGAAACCAGACGCCGCTCCGCCCCCCGGCGAGCTGCGTCGGCGTACCTCCCCAGGGGGAAAGAGGCGAACCTCTTTCGCCCCTCTGGAAAGGTGTTGTTCTCAGTGACCTTTACATTTATGATTTGTTTTTCTTGCTTAAATTTCTCACAAGTGCGGGACCACGCTGCGTGGGGCCCCTGGCAGTTAGCACACGTGAAACTCTGGGTGTTACAGTTTTCGGACGGGTGGTCATGTTGGCCGCATTTTGCACAGGTAAGGCGGCCGCGGCAGGAGTTGGTGCCATGCCCAAACCGTTGGCACTTAAAACAGCGCCGCGGGTTAGGGATGTAAGGCCGGACCGGACATCGAACAAAACCTGCATTGATGTATTCTGGAAGGCTCGACCTGTCAGAAGTCAAGATAAGATGCTTTGTAGGTATTTGTTTGTCCTCTCTACGTATGTTTATGCGCCTGACCCCTGTTACGCCCTGACCTCGAAGGCCCTCCAGCAGGTCGGCTTCAGTTTCGTTCAGTAGATCGGAATCGGAGATCACGCCCTGGGAACTGTTTAAGCTGCGGTGGGGCGTGACCCTGATGTCAAGATCACCGATTCGGGTCTGGCTCAAGAGTTTTTCTGCCTGCTGCTGCTTGGTGACTTCGACCAGCAATTGCCCAGTTCTTTGTTTCTTGGCTTGTACGCCTCACCAATTATACTAGTCAGGAACTTCGATACCAAGAAGACAGACAATGAAGCGACAGATCTTTCTGTGTCAGTTGATTCAACTACAAGAAAACGGGAATAGTTGTTTACAGTTGTTGGAAAGACAGTTGTTGCAAGAGGTGGAAATGAAACTTCGGTGCGGCCCCTTTTCGGGGGCCGATCACGTCTGGGGGGGGGGGGGAGTTTGAAAATGCCATATAGCATAGTATAACAGCAAGGAGACGGGGGTACTTTCTTCTTTGACCTTACCCTGGTAGTCAAAGAGGTCCCGGAGCTCCCTGCCTGGTAGACAGGCAGGGAGCCCATCGGCCGGAGCTCGACCAAGGCTCCGACGGCCACCGTTCACGGCTTCTAACCCTTCACCTATAAACACATTGCCCCGGTTGGATCCAGCGTATGTTTGGGGGCTCGGGGTCCGCGGTATCGCCAGTACCGTCACCAAGATTGCTCAAGGTGCCCCGTGCGGGGTCCAAGGAGATGAAAGATCCAACGAGACGAAAGGTCCAACAGTGGATATTCCGTCTCGTTGGATCTTTCGTCTCGTTGGACATTCAGGCTCGATTGGACCTTCAGACTCGGTGGATGTTTCGTCTCGTTGGACATTATGGCTCGATTGGACCTTCGTCTAATCGCTGCTCCTTGGATCGTTCGTCTAATTGGATATTCAGGCTCTTACTATTAAATAAATGTCCGGAGCACTCTAAAGTTACCTTGAATTCCCTCTAACGCAATAAGAATATGGGACCTTCTCCATTTTCACATGCAATAACTTTAGACGATAATTTCAAGTGAAATGTACGCCTGACCACTCTGATTTCCGTCGCAAATTTTGAGTCTGCTTGCAACGCTATTGACGGAAGCTAGCTTGGTCGTGAGTACATTGCTGAAGTGCTTAAATGAGACTTCATGTTTTTCATTCGGACCTGTTTTATCACTCGTGCAAACTGTAAGAGTTTTTCTTGTTTTGTTTTTGGTGTGCGATAATATCAGCGAAAAAATAATGTTCCCGAGCATCATGCGCATGGCAGGCACGTGAGCGGTAAGCAAACAAGCAAACAGTGACGTGCTGTTCCATCCACAAAAGTAGGGTGCTACGACCGTCGCCTGAGGCCCCATTCGCACGGCCGTCACTGTCACCGTCACGGCACCGTGAGGTCAAAAAACCGCGACAGAGACGTAAACGGAGCAGCGTTCGTACTCGAGCTCTCCGTCAGAGCACAAGGTCGTAAGCCTACTGATGAGTTTAACCTTGAATTGGGCGTGCTTAGTCTGAAAAGTAAAGAAAATGGCTTAGATTTTTACGCGCACTCCCTTCTCGCAAAATGTAGCCGTAAAAATTTGTTTTCTGATTGGCTGGTTTACCACGGGCGTGGTACCGTCGCGTTGACCGAACAGAAACTTAGAGCTCGACTTCCCGTCACCATCGCACCGTTTTCAGCGAGAAATCTCCAAAAAAACCGTCGCCTATCACTAAAGCCGGTGGCGTGACGGTGACGCTAGGGGGTGAAAAACGGCTGTGTGAATGAGGGCTGACACTCACCGCGTACGCGCGCGAGTGTCCGTCAACTGCTCGCAGCCCGTAAGAAGCGATCGATGCGGGTGAGGGTTGTATATCCTCCGTTCGGTCTCATCAAGGTAATTTAATGTGTAATTTGTCATCCAGGATTTCACATACTAATTAGTTGTTGAGATGAAGCATCCAACTTGAACATTTTCTCTTGTGGTATTTCGTTTAAATTTCGCGTCCACTTACACAAACAACGTTATTGTGCTTCAAGCTGTCACAAGAGCAAGCCCAAATACCAACGTCAAGCCCTGGAATGATCATAGTATTCACTTTTGAGATCTGCAAACTTTTCAAAAACCGTCTTTTTTTCATCGATTCCCTCTCGTTATCCGTCCGCAACACTAGAAATTTGGCTAGTCTTCTGTCCGATGCCCTCAGCAGTATAGACACCAGGACATACACGGTGTTACATCGATAAATGGAACACTATAAAAATAATTTCTGAGCGTATCGCTGCTCCTTTCGCGCTCAAACTTCGCACGAAGGTCGCATTTTGTGGTCTATTTTGTTTGGCACTGGGAACAACAACACCTGTTATCACCTTGTATCCAATGAATACGTGTGCTGGTGTCTGACAACTAAGGTTCCTTCGTAGTTATGCCGAAAGTTCTTTTTGGTGAGAAGGCCTTAGCCGCGGTCGCAAAAATATTACGAAAGCTGATGCTGACTTGCTTGCAAGTGAATAAGAAGCTGCTCTCTGTTGACTGACACGAATTTGAACAAATTGGTTCAGGAAGTCAAGAGGATCAACAAGCTTCACCTTGATGGTTTCTTCACCGCTAAAATGCACAAGCCTAGCATTCAGTTTCGTGTCATTATTACAGAGCGAGACACGTGGAAACATTGTGTTTCTGGTTTTCTTCAGAAGTGTTTATCGGCTTTGCACGTGGAAGATCCTTTCCTTGTCCCCAATTCATTCGCTGTAGCGGAATACTTTAATACGCATACCCTTTCAGGTACCACTTCCATTAGCATTGATGTAGAAGATTCGTTTTACTCGCTTCCTCATGTTCACCTTTTGCCAGCCGTTAATTAGTGCGCTACTTTAGAGAGTCATGAAATGGCTTTCAAGAATTGGAGCGGCATTACTGTCCCGTCCTCCATGGAGCTATTGTGTTTTTATTTAAATTATTCGGTAATATAACATGATGGTGATGAGCTTTCGCAGAAGTCCGGTGTGTGTATTGGTTCGCGAGTGGCCGTTTTCTAAACAATATCTTTCTTGCAAAAGTTGACCGCTTCCTTGAAAGGGATTTAAGCGGTATTGTAAAGAAAGTTATCCGTTATATGGACGATTACTTGGCTATTTTCGACACAGCCTCCAGCCTCAGGTCTACGGTAGACATTTTAAGGGTTTTTAAAGAAAGGGGTCTTGGAGTTAACTTTATGGTCGAAACACTGAAAGAAGGTTGCTTTTAGTATCTAGACTTGCCTTTTCAGTTTAACAGAGGCCACACTTGTTGGATGTACACCCCACGGCCTGTTAAGCCACTCCTGCATTATTCGTCTGGTTGTTCAAAGCTAGTGAAGAATGCCATCGCTTTATCATGTTTGCGTTCTGCTGTCACACATTCATGTGTTCATAAACTGGGAAATAGCTTCGAAGGGCAAGTGGTAAAGTTAAGGCTGGCCGGATGCCCGGAAGCCCTGTTAACTTGGATGTGTGAAAAACTCGTGAAATTGTTTAGGTCTGGAAATAAGAAGGTCGATGTAGAAGTTGACGCCAATAGACACAGAAATGTTGCTGTCTTTCCTTACCTTCATGGCATTACGCATAGGCTGAAGAAAGCATGGTTGCGGTATGGTGTGCAGGTCGCTGTAACAGCCCGCAATAAGCTTCGCTCTGTTTGCGCCAGAGTAGATAATAGGGCGAAGCGTAGGTCTGATAAATAAGTGGTAGGCTGTGGCGTTAACCATGCGAACCGCTATGTTTCTTGCGCAACGGGAGTTTTATATAGCATTCCCCTGTCATGTGGGTGAACGTATGTGGGCCACACGGGCCCATGCATATACGCCTACGTGAGCATGATTTATTGTTGAAGGGTCCCGCCAATTCTTATTTGTCATCCCACTGTGCCAAATGTGGCTGCTCACCGAATTTACGGTGAGCAGCCACATTTCTTCCCGCGAGGGGAACCATGGGGTAGATGCGACGCAGGGGGGGAGAGGGGGCGGAGGGGAGGGTTGCCGTTGCGTTTACGTTATGTTAGCGTGTGGATTGCTGTTGTGTGCCCTATTTACGCAGCATGTTCACCCCATCAACCAGGCATCTACCCCATGGTTCCCCTAGCGGGAAGATGGTGTAAATTTTACGGTTGCGCCGACCATCACGATATCAGGCCTGTTAGTCTCCATTTCAAATCATCGGCGGTTACCGGAGGGTGTCATCGGAGGAGCGCCGGAGGAACGACTGAGCGGAGCGGCGCAGTTACGGCGTTTATATGTATGGTGAGAGAAATGACAGAGAGCAGCGCAGAGCAGCGCATGCGCATGTGTTAAGGACTCTGCCCGCACCCACGCACAGCTGGCACGGCGACGGAGCGAGCGCAGCCGAGCGCTAACACGCAGATGGCGCTCCGGTGAGAGCGGCGCTAGCGCGCAGCTGGCGCGGCGAGGAAAATGGGGGAGGGATGACACGTGCGTTAGCCAAGCGAGTGTGTTGCTTCACTCAAATAAGTTTGCTTATCTGCGGGGGTCGTGATTGGTCTTTTCTCTCGCATATCAGCTCGCTTTTGGTGCGTTTTTCTTCGGTAGCACATCTATGCGCAGTGTTTTTGTTTTTCTTTTTTTTGCTTTTTCTTTGTTTTTGTTGTGGTTCCTTATGCATATATATTTTCTTTCTGCCTAATAAAACTATGTTGTTAGACCAGCGGCTGTCCTGTGTGTTTCTTCTGTCCGTCTTCGTGCCTTCTACGCTGGTTCCGTTCAAGAGAGTAGATACCTGTTTATTCTCCAAATAATATCGATTTTCGACTACAGCAAAATGGTGGCCGTTATGAGCGGGCAAGCTGATCTTGGATCGGCGGTGCCACCTGGGATATGCAAAATGAAATGAGCGGTGATGATTCACGGTAGGAAGAGCCGAATAAGGTAGCAGACGATCAGAAAAACTATTTTGTCGATTGGTTTGGATGGCCTCAAATAATTTCATAGCAGCTAGTACAAATCAAAATACTATATTCCTGCGGTTCATTGTTGTTCATACCAGTCATCTGTTTTCAGATCAGCTGTCGTCTGCTGTGCCAGGTTACCCCGCTTTCCGAAATAGGTCTTACGATTCTTTGTTCACGTTTGTTGCTTTGTTGCTTTACTTCTATTATTATTCTTCGCGTGCGTATCTGTGCTTGTGACATGGTGTCATGAGATCATTCACAGCATACAAGAAGGCATATTCTGTTCACCTGCAGCGAATGATATCATGGAGTCATGTGACAAGCACAGTATGCTCGCCGCTTGGCTGGCTGGAGAGACGGGTTAGGTGTGCCGTACATAACGTGCCTTACGAAAAAAGCTTAAGTCGGATGACGTCTGATTCCTTCATTCCGGTCCGTTTGTGCTTGATGCGGTGAATTAATTTGGATAGCTGAGTCATGGTGCGTTGAAGTTGTAGTATTGCATGGGAGCCAGATCCGTCCTGTGGGATTGTGAGTCCGAGTAGGCTCGAAGGCCAACTGCACTCGAAATTTCAACCTCCTGAAAACGTTAGTTCCGCACAGTCGGCCTAAAAAGACCGCATGCATGCTTATGCAAAAAGGACTAAAAGTTCGTATTGTGGGGCAGTACTCGGCTTTGCCCCAATCCTTACTTACACCCTTTAGGGACCAAATGTGAGTGGACGAACGGTTAGTCCGCCACTCGGTTGGTCAGTTCCGATACTCCCCTAAGGACGAACTGGTGAAAGGAAGTAGCAAAATAATAAAAACAAAGAAATGAACCTAGCACGAGCAGGGATCGGAACTTCGACTCCCGCAACAGTAGCCAAGGAGCAGAATACGCTAGCACGCCGCGACAGAATTGTCAGCAGAAAATCTGTATTAAAGTGTACGCCATGCAGTACTGTGCAGAACGCGACAGATTCATTGTAAGCCGGTCATCCGTGGTTCTCTAGTTAAAAGAGCAAGGCACAAGTCCTCCTCATTACAAGCCTTTCTCAGTTGTGGTGATCAGCATTTGTGTAGTGGCAATATGTTGTATTGAACGGTCACTGCTTAAACGTGGTGGGACATATCTCCATATACAAAGGAAGCCTTTCACATATTTATCTCAGCTTTGAGATTTCGTGTCAGTACCCACGTTATCCACGTAACACAAATAGCCCTCACTTGCAGTTCTTTTGCGCTTATTATAAAAAGAATGTCACGTACAAAAATTTAATAATGCGCTACGACTCTTCTCACCAGAAAATTTATCAACTGGAATCCTAAACTTCTGACCATTCGGACGCGCAATATTTTGGATGTGTTGCTGGGTTCTGGAGGCTTTCAGGGCGCATCCGAAAAGCAGTTCATTGCTTTCTGGATGGCTTACTCTGTCTACTAGGTGTTCGTATTGGCAGCCACAATACGCCAAGTATATAAGGCAAACAATGCCTATTGCCTTATATAAGTATATAAGGCAATAGGCAAACAAATGAAAGTTTGCCAGCAAGTAATGCAAGGAAGTCGAGCTGGGAGACTGACCAATCGATCTTCGAGACTGACCTAGAGGCGCCATTGTTCAGCGAGTCCAGTGAAGCATGATATAAATCAGACAAGAGCAAGACCGAAGACAGAGATAGCTGCAATTTAGGCTTGTCTTGTGCCTGCGCTGCGCTTCTTTGAATTGTTTCTTGTTGAATCTCTCAGAATTAATATTTTTGGCGATTGGTGCAAACGCAAACATTCATAACTTCTGAGTAATACTGATTTCTAGTAAAACTTGGCACATTTTTTTTATCCCTTTACGGGGTGTGCATCAAAACTCAAAAAGTAAAATTGCGCCACAAGTTTTGATATGGCTCCCTTTCTCACCAAGACGCACTCATAGTATATCAGTAATGAGTCTTATTAAGTATGGTTCATTGCACGTGTTAAGGCCTACCCTGTTTCACTACCAACCGCTTTTAATTGAGTCAATTTAAAAGAGATTGTTCGCATGAAAACGACTTTTAAAACAATATTTAAACAGAACATATAAAAGACATAAGATACACTTTCTAAGGCTCCCATCGGCCTAAAAATGCTTAATGGTGTGCACCAACAATATTCATTTATCTTTCCAAAAGTTTCGCATGATAGCTTAAACTAATAAATTTAACTGAAAAATGCGATGACCAGCGTTAGAAATAAAATACACGACAGAAAACGGAAAGAAAATCGACAGATACAAGATATATTTTCCATTAAGTCCCAAATTTGTTACCACTTTAGACTTCTTAGCACACAGGAAGCTGAAGAGGCGAACATTTTGACCATATAGACTCAGAGCTTCTTCAAGACTTTGGTAAAAGTATATTTGTTGCTCTTGATTGTGCATAATGCATGTGTTGAACCAATGCCGGTAAATACTTTTTTGCAGTAATTCTATCTATTTACACTTCTGCGTAATCCAGAGGTATCAGCTTTAGAACGTAGAAAAAATCGTCCTTAAAGCTTACTCGCCAAATTTAGCACTTCCGCATCGTAAAGCGGAATTTTCAAAAGGCGCATACGTTTAGCTTGTGTTCCGTCGACCAGCCTAACAAAGAAACTAGTAGAAAATTGTGCGCGAAGTGGAAACACTAAGAGGAAATAGCAACCTGTGCGCATACAAACTCGGAATTTCAGAGAAACCCCCGATGCCACGTCTTCATAATTTCTTTTCGTGTTTCTTTGTTCAGGTCTTTATCTGCCTCTTTTTTAAATGGTTTAAGATGGCCAAATGCAGCAGTATAATACGATGGCGCCAGCCTTTGGTAAACCACTAAGCTCTATACCAGCCCTGAAAGACGTCTTTTAACCGAATAACAATAGGAACAATTGAACAACTTTGAAATTCTACGCCACACGACGACCGCGGTGACGTAATAGAGAAATATCCGCCTCTTCAGTTCAAGAGCAGCGTACTCCTTAATTGCACACATCCCCACACTACGCTCAATTTTCTAAGCCCATCTCCTCTTCATGTTTAATTTACTGCAACGCACCGGCAGCTCGGTGTGCAAGGTACTGACTGCGCTACTGAGCACAAACATGCGGTTGGTGACTACGCAGGGTAACGTAGGAGAGGCAAAAGCATCAGTGCGTCCACATTTCAGTGCAGGTTCTACATCATTAGCGTCATCAATTAATCAGTAGCCCTCCACCATACATGGCTGTCCGCAAAATGCTGCCGTATTTTTTGTTCCGAAAGCGCTGTTTTAACACCTGCATAATATTTGCGCAACGGATATTGGGATCATCAATACCGCTGTCGGATATCACTCTCGGATCGCTCTCGGATGGAGTAACATACAACTATTGAAGGATGAACAACTCTACTTGAAACGAAGGAGCGAACAACAGAGCGCGGCAGCCGCCGGTCGTGCTTGTATGCAATTCTTTATTCTCATGGCGGTTGAGATGATTTTGTGCGACGCTAATTCTAGCCAACCATTAAAGGTACACTGAAAAGAACTGGTCAAGCTCTCGGTTTTGCTTGCACTGCGTAGAATGACTCAAATTACCACATATAATGTCATTTATTCGCTGATAAGTGGGTAATGATTTTATAAAGCGGGAAAGAAGAAAAACTACCATGCGCCGTCTGGGGCGGCACCAACTAAAGGCTGGGACGACACCAGGAGATGAACCTTGATTGGACGATGTCCAAGGTTAGCATTGAAATAAGTTTCGGTTTCGCTTCTGTAAAACAAGATGCTTGACATCCGACGGCATCGTTGGGTGGGCATTCTCGATATCTCAGTAATCGTCGTATCGCGCTTATGCCATGTTATCGGCGGTAAAATGCCTAAGATAAGCCTCTCAGGACGGCTTGGAATCGTAGCAATCACTAGCCGAGGCCTACGCAGTGGATGAACGCCCTGCGCGTCACCGCAGACGCTCAAATGCCATGCGCTTTTCCCCCATATTCGGAGCTTGCCTTACCAATGCCTGTATCCTAAAAAGCGTGTTCTCACCAGGCCGAGGGTCTTCTAATTCTGACCTTTGCCCACTGCCCGCAAGCAGTCGGTGCTTGTGGGCAGTGGGCAAACGAGAACTCGCTAGCGCATCAGTGTCAGTCTGCGCGCGTTCTGCGAACTCGCCCGTGGAACAGTGAACGTTACGGCCCAAAAATGGTGAACTCAGTTTCGAAACTATCAGCCGCAAACGAAACAATTAACTTACAAAAAAAAACATGTACCCTCGGGGATGCGAACTTGATACTTTGAAAATAATATTTCTAGTGCTCCAGACCACTCGGCCATGGGCCAGCACTGCCGGGATTGGAAATATAAGGTATATAACTTATAACCAGTTTACACTTTTATTTAGTTTTAGCATTTCAAGTACCTTAGGTGGCTATTTGTTGTTAGTGCTCGTGCAGTAAGCGTCCCCCGAAATTCCACAACATCTCACACACATTCCACACTTCCACAATTGGTTTTCTTAAACGGAAAAGGGTTCGCAGATGTACGTTCGTGCTGCCTACCGCTGTGCTTGTTCATACAGCACAAAAAATGGCTTCCCGCTCCCTCGTTTTGCGTTGTACGGTAAAAGTTTCAGTTGATTTTATTTCCTTAGTACCCATATTGACTTCGCTGAATCTTCTCCCGCCTTCAAGTGGCCTTAGATTTACCTACTAGCGTACCAGTCAGCGAAGCGTCGCATGTGCACTTGTGCAGCCCTTGTGTGGAGCGACCCGGACTCGGAGGTTGATAGAGTGTACAAGCTAACAAAGTAAAGAAAGGCCCATTCTTCCATTCGCAAACGTGTTATGGCTTAGTTTCATACTGACGGCAAAAAACAGCGCAAAACACGGCACGGAAGACGAGAAAAGACAAACACGGGTGCTGACTGACAACTGAATGAAATTTTATTGCGCGCAGGCAATATTAGAAAAAACCAGGACGAATACTAAAACAAGATAAAGTTAAGATTGTAGATGTGCAATCTCCTTTGGCAACAAGTTGACGGACGGTTTACTGACGCATGCACCCGCACGCCCGTGCATAGAAAAAGCGTCATAGATATCCCGTGTTCTTTGGTCACCATAGCGCCTAAGAACACGGCAATGCTCAAATAACGGGGTCATATGGGGACACGTTCGTCCACGAAGCAGCATGTGTGGCACGGTTACTACCGGTACCGAATTTGATGTTGTTAGCGTGTTCACGAAGCCGGTCATTCACACATCGTCCCGTTTGTCCACTATACGAGCCAGCTCAGGACAGGGGAATATCGTACACTGCTTTGGTCGCACACTCAGAGGTAGGCGAACTCACTGATGAGTCCACTCACTCAGACTCATTTGGAGTCAAACTCACGCGTGAGTTTGAGTGTGAGTGAGCGCGAGGCTAGTGTGGCATGGTGAGTTTGAGCTTGAGTGAGTTTGAGCCGAGTGATCCCGACTGAGTTTGAGTTCGATTCAGTTTGAGTACGCCTGAGACCTAGTGAATTCTGAGTCCATTTTGAGTTCTGAGTGCATTTTGAGTTTGAGTCCATTTTGAGTTCTGAGTACATTTTGAGTTTGAGTCCATTTTGAGTTCTGAGTACATTTTGAGTTTGAGTCCATTTCGAGTTCTGAGTACACTGAGTTTGAGTACATTTTGAGTTTGTTTACATATTGAGTTTTGAGTCCATTTTGAATTCTGAGTAAATAGGAGTTTTGAGTCCATTTTGAGTTTGAGTACATATGAGTAGCCTAGCAGGCAGCTATGGTTGGCTGTTAAGTTTCATGCGTCACTGTGGGCTCGGAGTTCAGGTTCCCTGCGGGTACGGCACCAATCGCGACCTGCATGATCGGTTGGGAGGGAGGGGGTGTCTGATTTTTTTTAGTTTCTTGTTGAATTTTCATGGCCATAAGCACTTGCTGTATACCTAATTTTCGCGGCTGGGCACGTGAGTGATAATTGACTGGTGAGGTCATAAAAAAGGGTTGGCTTAACTTTTCCTCCTTACGGATCCACTAAGAGCGTGGGAAAGGGTGGTGCGAAAGCACACGGCGGCGATGGCGTGCTGGTTGTTCGCCTGCTACTGTTAACGGCTTGATATACTAGGGGTCACAAAGGAAGAGGTGAGAGCCGGGGGGAAATGGGGGCGGGGGCTGTCCTTTCTGCTGTTTCAAATGAATTAGCTGAAATGACTGGGCAGCGCCCCTTAAGACAGAATAATGACCACATTAGATTGGGTGAAAAGTGAAACTGATGAGTTTAAGGCGTGTAAGGTATCAAATGAAAGGTCTGGATTAACGAAATCAAGCGGGGTAAATAAAAAAATGCTTCCTCATTGTAGTCATCAGGCAGTCATAATGAGTCATAGATTGGGTTAAAATTCAAAATGACGCTGCGAGGGCATGTGGGGAATCAAATTCAAGGTCCCGATGTGGGGAATCATTCGGGACGAAAATGAGTTATGGATATATCATGACGTAGTCATGGTGAGTCATAGATTCGGTTAAAATACAAGTTCATGACGCTAGGGCATGTGGCGTATCAAATTAAAGGTCTCGATGAGGGTAGTCACGTGCTTCCTGATTATTATCATGACATAGTCAAAATGGGTCATAAATTAGGTTAAAATTCACAATGTTGCCACTGGGTGTGGGGGGCATCAAATTGAAGATTCCGATAAGGGAAATCACGTGAGCAAAAATGTGGTAGGGCTATATCATAAGATAGTCATGGTTAGTCATTGATTGGTTTAATTTCAAGATGATTCCGCTAGGATGTGATGGGTAGCAAATTAATGGTCTTGATGAGCGGAATCACGTGGGAGAAATACAAAAATGCTTCCTGGTTATAACCATTAGATTGTCATGGCGAGTCTTATTTTGGGGTAAAATTCGAAGTGACCCCGCTTTGGCGTGTAGGGTATCAAATTTACGATCTTGACGAGGGGAATCACGTGATACAAATAAAAAAGGGCTTCGTAGTTCGAATCATGAGATAGTCATTATAAGTCATAAATTGGGTTAAATTCAAGGTGAGGCCGCTGAAGCATGTGGGGCGTCAAATTGAGGGTTCCAGTTAGGGGAATCACGTTGGACGTCTAAATAATGCGTCCTGTTTACAGTCATGAAAGTCGTGGTTATTTTGACTGGTATGAATTCCATATGACCCTGCTAGGGTGTGTGGAGTATCAAATCAAAGGTCTCGTCGAGGGGGATCACGTGGGACAAATATAAAAATGCGTTCTGGTTATAATCATGAGGATATCGCAAAAGGTATATAGCAAAAGGTACACACTCACACATTCACTCACTCACTCACACTCACTCACTCACTCACACTCACTCACTCACTCACTCACTCACACTCACTCACTCACTCACACTCACACTCTCACTCACACTCACACTCTCACACTCACACTCACTCTCACACACTCACTCACACTCACACTCTCACTCTCACTCAACTCACACACTCACACTCACACTCTCAGTCTCAGTCTCACTCTCACTCTTACTCTCACTCACTCTTACTCTCACTCTCACTCACGCTCTCACTCTCACTCTCACACTCACTCTCACTCACGCTCTCATTCACTCTCACACTCTCACTCTCACTCTCACTCATACTCTCACTCTCACTCACTCTCACACTCGCACTCTCACTCACACTCTCACTCACACTCACACTCTCTCTCTCACTCTCACACTCACATGATGATGATGATGATGATTCCTATTGGTTTCCCCTTTGAAGCGGGGTGATGACATGTCATCTTACCAAAACAGACTAATATAACCATGTTTTACACTCTCGGTTTAATACTAGCTCTGCTTAGGGCAGGCACTAAAGCTTATTAGGCCCGAAATACTTTCTTTCCCTGTTACAGGTGGTAACTGTCCTAGGCAATATTCCCCTCTCTGCTTTCCCACTCTCACTCACACTCACACTCACACTCTCACTCACACTCACACTCACACTCACTCTCACTCACACTCACACTCACACTCATCCTCACACTCTCACTCACACTCTCACTCTCACTGTCACTCACATCTCACTCACACTCACACTCTCAGTTACACTCACACTCTCACTCTCACACTCACACACGCACTCTCACTCTCACTCTTACTCTCACTCTTACTCTCACTCACACTCACACTCACACTCACACTCTCACTCTCACTCTCACTCACACTCACATTCACTCATTCTCACTCTCACTCTCATTCTCACCCTCACCCTCACTCACACTCACACTCTAACTCACACTCTCACACACACTCACACTCACACTCACACTCTCACTCACACTCACACTCACACTCTCACTCTCACTCTCACTCACACTCTCACTCTCACTCACACTCACACTCTCACTCACACACTCACACAATCACACACTCACACTCAACTCACACTCTCACTCTCACTCTCACTCACACTCACACTCAACTCACACTCACACTCGCACTCGCATTCGCACTCTCAGTCACACTCACACTCTCACTCTCACTCTCACTCACACTCAACTCACACTCTCCCTCTCACTCTCACTCACACTCTCACTCTAACTCACACTCACACTCTCACTCTCACTCTCACTCTCACTCACACTCACACTTACACTCAACTCACACTCTCACTCTCACTCACACTCACACTCTCACTCTCACTCTCACTCACACTCACACTCACACTCTCACTCTCTCACTCTCACTCTCACTCACACTCACACTCAACTCACACTCACACTCTCACTCACTCTCTCACTCACACTCGCACTCTCTCTCTCACACTCTCATACTCACACTCACTCTCACTCTCACACTCTCACTCTCACTCTCTCACTGTCTCGATCTCTGTGAGGCCATTTGAGTTCTGAATTCATTTTGAGTTCTCAGCCCACTTTGAGCTCTGAGTTCATTTTGAGTTTGAGTACATTTTGAGTTTTGAGTACATTTTGATTTTTGAGTATATTTTGAGTGAGTACATTTTGAGTTTGGAGTACATTTTGAGTTTTGAATTTACTTTGAGTTTGAGTACATTTTGAGTTTCGAGTCCATTTTGAGTTTTGAGTCTATTTTGCGTTTGAGTCCATTTTGAGTTTGAGTCCATTTTGAGTTCTGAGTACTATTTGAGTTTGAGTCCATTTTAAATTCTGAGTACATTTTGAGTTTGAGTCCATTTTGAGTTATGAGTGCATTTTGAGTTTGAGTACATTTCGAGTTTGAGTCAATTTTGAGTTTGAGTACATTTACAGTTTGTTTACATATTGAGTTTTGAGTCCATTTTGAATTCTGAGTAAATAGGAGTTTTCAGTCCATTTTGAGTTCTGAGTTCATTTTGAGTTGAGTACATTTTGAGTTTTGAGTCCATTTTGAGTTTGAGTAAATTTTGAGTTTTGAGTACATTTTGATTTTTGAGTACATTTTGAGTTTGAGTGCATTTTGAGTTTTGAGTACATTTTGAGTTTTGAGTACATTTTGAGTTCTGAATACATTTTGAGTTTTGAGTCCGAGTGAGTTCTGAGTTTTGCGCTCAATGTGAGTTTGAGTTTGAGTGAGCGCAGATGTGCTGCTCAGCATTGAGCCTGAGTTTGAGTGAGTGGTGATTCGAAAAAAAAAATTGTGAGTGAGTTTGAGTGAGCCGCGCCAACTTTGCCGACGTATGCGCACACTCGACAAAACGCCTAGTGTGTCGCTTGTTGCAGACGTTGCGCCTAGGTTCTCCCGAGTTCACCGCCTTGCAAAGGCCGCTGAACTTCTTGGGAGGAGAAAACAAGGCTCGCACGCGAGTTCCCGGCGTCTCACACCAACTAAAAAGGATTGTGGAACGCTCAGGGGTGCGAGCCTTGTTTTCTGCTCCCAGGAAGTTCAGCGGCCTTTGCAAGGCTGTGAACTCGGAAGAACCTAGGCGCAACGTCTGCAGCAAGGGACACACTAGGCGTTTTGTCGAGTGTGCGACCAAAGCAGTGTACGAGATTCCCCTGTCCTGAGGTGGCTCGTATAGTGGACAAACGGGACGATGTGTGAATGACCGCCTTCGTGAACACGCTAACAACATCAAATTCGGTACCGGTAGTAACCGTGCCACACATGATGCTGCGTGGACGAACGTGTCCCCATGTGACCCGTTATTTGAGCATTGCCGTGTTCTTAGGCGCTATGGTAACCAAACACGGGAGATCTATGAAGCTTTTTCTATGCACGGGCATGCGGGTGCATGCGTCAGTAAACCGTCCGTCGACTTGTTGCCAAAGGAGGTTGCACATTAAGTGTATCTTGTTTTAGTATTCCTCCTGGTTTTTTCTAATATTGCCTGCGCGCAATAAAATTTCATTCAGTTGTCAGTCAGCACCCGTGTTTGTCTTTTCTCGTCTTCCGTGCCGTTTTTTGCGCTGTTTTTTGCCTTCAGTATAAACCAACTAGCCTGTCTTCACACTTTGCTTAATTTCAACAAGCACTCTATTTTAACTGAGCCAGCGAATTGCGACGACCCGTCGGCGGCCGGCGGACTAACCGCTGGGCCGACAGACTCTGTCGGAAGGTCGGCGAGCCGTGCAGTAGCGTAGCCAATTGCCAGTTTATCTCCTCCTGACGTCACACCAAAACGCCACAGAAAATGGGCGAGGGTGCAGACAGGAGGACAGCATTTTCGAATTTATTTTTCTACTAAATAAATTCGCGTAAACGCGCTCAGAGTGGCCGAAACATGGCCTATGGACTCGGGAATACAATTTGCGCGAGTAATTACGCAATGTTTACAAAGAATTTCAGTGTCCCTTTAATGAGTGCGCCAGCTAACTCGACAAGATAGCCCATACCAGAGTCCTTCAATGCCTTTCTGGTCATGAAACTTCGCCGTCACGCTATGGGAGAGCTTCGTTCGCTGCCGCGCCGCGCTGCTGGTGCTGATCGGAGGGCAGCCGGGGGCGTGGGCAGAGCGCGTTTGGCAGGGAGCGGACCACGGAGTAAGATAAAACAGACGTTCGCTGCCTTATCAGCAGAGCGCTCTCGCTTTGCGTGTCGTGGGACGCTCAAATGAACTTATCATTCTGTAAGTGTCGAAAAAATTTGGTGCGAACGGGCATGCTGCTACTGCGTTCCTGCCTGCCGGTCTGGCTACAGAGCAGCGGCGGCCGCCCGATGCCATGCGATCTGCGGTGGCGCCCCTCGTGGTAGCCTTTGTCCCCGACCAAAATTTGGCCGGGAGTTTTATGACCACAGAAGCATTGAAGGACTCTGCCCATACGTTGCTTAAAAAATCAATTGAGCAGAAGTTCATTTTGCTAGCTTATGAGTAATTGGCGAAGTTTTGTGATTTCCGGGCCAGTCTCACACTCCATTAATCATACGATGGTACCCTGTGCCGCGAACAAAGAGATTAGCCTTGTAGGTTTCCATACTCAAAATCACACTTTCTTGTTTGTTTTGTTGTGAACCTATTTTGAGGAGGTTGACGTCAGCCATCCGGTACGGCACGTTCATGTGCAACGCTTTATATTGACGCAAAATTGAGGCCTGCAGATGACTACCTGCACTGTCACAACACTCATTTTATTAACGTAGTGTAACGTTTGGCACAACACACTTGAACCTATCGCTATTGGTTTAATCTACAAAAAAATGCGTGTCTTGAAGGAAACAGAGGGGCCTTAGTATTGTTGCACTCTTTGTTTCAGTGAACTTTTCATCTTTGAAGCGGGGTGATGACGTGCCCTCTTAGCAAAAAAGAACTAATATACCTATGTTTTATATTCTTCGTTTATACTAGCGCCGCCCTTGCGGCAGGCACAAAAAACTGATTAGGCACAAAATATTTTTTCTCTTAGAGGTGGTAGCTGTCTGAGGTATTATTCCCCTCTGTGCTTTTATTCCATCAGCATTCTAATCTTCTTCTAGTCGCCTGGACAGCCTTGAAGTTAACTCCCTCTGTGCTACCCTTAAAACCTACACTCTTAGGCAAAGGGGACTAAAAGTTCGCCCTTTGGGGGACTAAAGGCCTTTGCCAACATCATTACTCTCTTTGGGGACTAAATGTGAGGGGACGCACAACGACTAACATCTCGGCGACGTCCGAAAAATATCCGAACGTCTATGTCCCAGCAGTATCTCTTAGACATCCGTACAACGTGCAATATATTAATGAAAATTTTTGGATGTTGAGGTAACGTTGCTTGTACCTAATGTCGGACGTTCTTTCAACTTTGCTAAAGACGTACTCTCGATGTTGCTGCTGCTTCATTTGGTGACAATATTTAGACATATTTTGCTGACGTTGTTCAGATGTTGCTGGTATGTCAGTTTTTTACTTCGTACATGTCTATCGGAGTTACATTTTTATTAGCTATATCTGCTATACTTTATTTTCAAACTCCCCGCAGGTGTATTGATTTCAAGTTACCGAGGGGTTTTGTATGTGTTTTGTATGGGTTTTGTACCGATGGGTTTTGTGAGAGTTTTGTACCAATACTGTACCAATACTGTACCAATACTGCTTTTACGGAAATATATATGTGCGGAGGACATAATAAATAAATTAGACTCAACATATGCCTCAAGAAAATTTGATTCTCATAGGAGTTTTTCTTCAGTGAAACCACCATTTTACTTGGTCGTTGTACTTTCGTAATGAAAATACAAATGCTGGCCTGTCAAATCACCGGTGACACTGTTTAGCCACATATGTTAACAAAAAAGTTTCCCCAGCTTGTACCGATAGTGACAGGTTGGAGGAACAGGAGAGCTGGCGGGCTCTCCCCCGGTTACTTTCCTCACCGTATGGACATCTTACCCCCCAACGGCGGAAGAGGCGGCAATAGCCCTGGACCGCATCACCAGGCTGCCACCACATATTATAATCACTTATTCAGAGACGCCCATTCATAACTTTATTCGTTCATTCGTGGTAGCGTTTCGGCTACGGCACTGAAAATTCTCCAAAATCCCCCTACTCAACCAGTCGACATCGTCTGAACCCCGGCCCCCACTGGGGTTGGAGGCAACGAGGCGGCCCACAAAGTAGTACGAGAACTGAACAGCCGTGCTGGGCTCACTCCTGCTCTCTAACACAGTGCCCGGTCGGCCCGCGATCGTCTGCTCTCGTACCAAGAAGCCACGGAGCATAATCGCCTCTCCCGCCGCCGTTATCCCACTGCCCACACATCCCTCACCAATGCTCAGGAGCGCCTATGGCGACTCCTTCAGGCCAACTCCTTCGTCAGTGGATCCCTCCTCCGCAAGATTTATCCCTCTAAGTTCCCTTCACCCAACTGAGTCCTCTTTGGCTCCCTAGACGCACTAAGCCACCCCAGGTGGGTCAGTCCCCTCAACACATTCCACCCCATCTCCAGCGTCGAGCAGTGGTAGGACGTGCTGGGCCGCTACCAACCGGGGATGCAGCTACTTTTGGTTGATCGACCAACCATCGCAGCTACCAGCCTTCGGCTGGGCATCCACCATGCGTTCCTTTATCGGAAAATAAAGTGATTTCTCTCTCTTTCTCTTTCCCTTCGTCGGAGACCCGGCTGTTGCACCTGACATGGATTTCCGAACTTGCTCCTGAACGCTCTCCATGAGTGGCCGGCCGGAATCGTTTCGTCCGTTGGCTTTAACACATTTAACAAGGTGGACCGTGTTAGCACGCGCTCGAAACAGCGGCTACCGGGTTCGCGAACATGGCGTCTGCAGCGCGAGCTGTTCGGTGCTGCCCACTTCCAGCGCGGGCGTACGGGAACTGGTGAGTAGAACAGTACGCGAGAGATCACGTCACAAACGCTGGGCAGAGTGGGTAGAAGGGCACGTTGGATGATGCCGGGTGCTCGTCCCGAGGCGCACGCTCACGTGCACTGGGTAATTTCTTTTCCTTTTTGTGCGCCCCTCACGTGGCGTCCGCCCACGCGCAAGCCTGGATGATGCCAGGCACTCCTCACGTGATTCACGCTCACACGCGCTTGTATTTTCTGCGCTCAGTATTTTGTTTTCTCGAGGGCCGGGCCGCTCGAAGTTGATTATCGGCGGGCCCGGGCCGGGCTCGGGTTTAAATTCATAGGCCCGGCCTTTAATAGTTCCGTATCATGAGCAACCTCCCAGAAAGGATATGTGCCAAAGCAGAACTGGGAGACGAGAAGAAGAGAAAAAAGAGAGAAGCTTTGGACCAGGCTACGCTCCTGGAACCGTCCCCAGCGTGAGCGGGGCCTGACGACGCCTCAGGCCTACTGACTGGAGCTCCAGGCTGCGATCCTGGAGGGAGACCCCGCGGCAGCGCACCGTCGGCGGCTCCAGGTTATTAACTATAGGCTACAGACGGGGACGTCCGGGCTACGCTGCGACGCCAGCTCCACAACGCAACTAGGGCTACGCTCCCTTGGCTGTTGGCGGCGACGGCTGGGCCCACTCCCCGCAAGCCTCTACGAGACGTGACGAGACGCATCGACTGGAACGTGAGGCTACGTCACACTTGAAGATTTAAACGCGACTCAAACCGCCAGAATGCTTCCATGACTCTTTACCGTTTTTGTCTTGTGCTCTAATACCGTCGCCATCGATTAAACCATTCTTTTCTTTGCATCCTGTCCGCTGGATGAATTGACGTGACAATTTTGGCGAGCCTGCCAGGATCGTCACGTCACGTCAATTGTCACGTCAATTTACCAAGTAGACAGGATACACAGAAAAACGTTTAATTGACGAGGACGGTGTTTCGCAGCACACATAAAGTAACAGTAAAGAGTCACAGAAGTGTTCTCACGGTTTGAGTTTGCACAAAGGTCTAGGTATTGTGTCGCTCACGTTACGGGTGATGTCTTCCTATCTGGCGTGTGGGCCCAGACAACCGACAGTCATGTCTCGTAGTGCTTGCACGAAGTGGGTTCAGCCGACGCTGCCAACCGCCAAGGGAGCGTAGCCCTAGTTGTGATGTGTCGCAGCGTAGCCCGAGCGTCCCCGCCTGTATCTTAGTTGGTAGCCTGGAGCCGCCGACGGTGCGCTGCCGCGGGGTCTCCCTCCAGGATCGTCGCCTGGAACTCCGGTCGGTAGGCCTGAGGCGTCGTCCGGCCCCGATGACGCTGGGGTCGGCACCAGGAGCGTAGCCTGGTCTTCTCCTCTTCTTCCTTCTCCCAGCGCTTGCCTCACTCCTCTTCTTACTCACGTCTCTAAATTCACTTCAACGCTGGCACATTTCACGCCCGTCTATTGGGCACATGCCCCTTCGGGGGTTTTGACACATACCCCTTCGGGAGGTTGCTCATGACATTACCTCCCCCTTTTAAGCGTTTTTTCCCTAAAAAACGGCTCTGTTACTCCGCAAAGACTGTGCACCTGGTTGATCGTGACGAATCCCTGCGCTCGACTGGCAGACTGCCTTCCTACACTCATGGTTGCACCACAAAGTCCTAATAAACTAAGAAACACAGTTCACCATCAAAGTTCACCGCAGCGCTCAAAAGTTTGCACGTGTCCACAATTCTGAGGCCTTAAAAATAATGCAGCTCAATACTCAATTAACAGATACAACACGTCAAATACCACAAGTCATCCCACTCATAATTCCACTTTACGACATCTACCAGCCGGGCAATACTGCACCTGTACTAACTTTTGATTTGATGTTCTCTGCAGCAATCTTTCCTGCGGCATTGTCACTCTCCTTAACTGTTTTCTGTCGTAGTTCCTGTTCTCGTATACTAGTGTCCTTTGCGGTGTGCATCCTCCACTACTGTAACACCGGCTGTAGTTGGATGGTCTTCTGGGGAACACCTCTCGTCCTTCGTTAACCCGTTGCCGTTGAACAGTTTCTGCAATCATTTTTTTGAAGAGTGGCATAACCTTTGGCTCTTCATTAAGGGGCGGATTGCTCGTATGTAAAGCTGGCGTGCAAACTTGGCAGGATTTCACATAGCGCCTTGTGTCACTCTGCATGTTAGGCCAAAAGAACTCTTCGGTGATTCTCCTCAGGGTTTAATTTACTCGTCGGTGCTCCGCCACCACGTTTTGATGCGTTCTTGCCAAAATTGCATCTCGTAGCTCTTGAGGTACGACCAGCTGCATTGCTTGTCTACCAGAATTGTATTGGCACCTTCTGTAAAGGAGTCTATTTACTACTTGGAACTCGTATCCTGTACGATTCCGTTTCCACTCAGTTCCTACTTGCAGATAGCAGCCCTGTAGAGATGGGTCTTGTTTCTGTCGTTCTTCTAGTTCACTAGGAGTTAGTGCCAATGGTTGAAAGGACGGAACCCGCAGCATTGACTTTTCCTCGTCCAATGGGTCAATCGCTGAGCAAACTACTACTGCTTCAGCTTTATCTTGTTCTCTTCGCTCATTATCTTGCTGATGACCTGGCGTCCGGATCTGTGGGCACAAAACACTCCCCGCCTTGTCTTTGGTCCTAAACCGGCAGTCTTCAGTCTCGTGTCCCCTCTTCTAGCAAACGTTGCACACTAGGTCTGCTTTGCCACCTGAATTATTAGTGCGGCAATCTTCTGGCAGATGCCCAACGCCATCACACGAGAAACATGTTCTAGGCAGGTGGGAACCTGTTGGACAATCTCTCGTTTCTGGAGTGTTTGCATTGAGTTCCGGCTGCTTGTTCGGCTTGACTTTCATTTCACCCAAATTTTCCAAACCCTGCTCTTCGATGTATGAATCTGTCGACTCGGCCAGGTCGTCGATAGCCTGAAGCAGTCTCTCTTTTAAGAAGTCTACTAAATAGGCATTACAGCAATTTAGAAATTGCTCCACGATGATCCTATTTCGGATTGCCTCGTAGGTCCTTTCTGTGCCAGAGAGCTCCATCCATCTGTCGAAGTAGTTGCTAAGCCGGCCAGCAAATTGTTGGCCTGTCTCTGTATCTTCTAGCTTGCACTTTCTGAACTTTTGTCTGAACTCTTCTGCACTTAGGCGGAACCTTTGGAGGAGAACAATCTTTACTTTGTCGTAGTCATTAGAGTCTGACGCTGGCAGTGGCTCGAGGACACTCAATGCCTCTCCTTCCAACAGCAGACTCAACATTGTAGCCCCTTCTGACCTTTCCCAGCACTGGCATGTGGCCATTCTTTCGAATCGTTGAAGATACTCGTCTATATTGTCCCGGCTCTCGTCGAATGGTGACATCAAAGTCATAGGACTGGTCTTTATGGCTCGGGGTGACACAGAGCCTGTCCTCTCGCTTCTCTTTATTACTGGTCCTTGCGAAGCGTATTCAGCAAGCTGCACCTTAAGTTCTTGTATTTTCCGCTCTGTCTTTTCCTTCTGCCGTTTTCGTTCATCTCTCTTCTGCTTCTCCCGGGCTGCTCTTTCCGACATAGCCAATGCCTCCTCCTTCGTCAATCCTAGTGCCTCGGTAAGGGCTAACATTTTTTCTGGATCCATAGTCCACCTGGGTGAATTGACAGTGACAATACAAAATTATGGATCCTTGCAGGCTCGCCAAAATTGTCACGTCAATTTACCAAGTAGACAGGATACACAGAAAAACGTTTAATTGACGAGGACGGTGTTTCGCAGCACACATAAAGTAACAGTAAACAGTCACAGAAGTGTTCTCACGGTTTGAGTTTGCACAAAGGTCTAGGTATTGTGTCGCTCACGTTACGGGTGATGTCTTCCTATCTGGCGTGTGGGCCCAGACAACCGACAGTCATGTCTCGTAGTGCTTGCACGAAGTGGGTTCAGCCGACGCTGCCAACCGCCAAGGGAGCGTAGCCCTAGTTGTGATGTGTCGCAGCGTAGCCCGAGCGTCCCCGCCTGTATCTTAGTTGGTAGCCTGGAGCCGCCGACGGTGCGCTGCCGCGGGGTCTCCCTCCAGGATCGTCGCCTGGAACTCCGGTCGGTAGGCCTGAGGCGTCGTCCGGCCCCGATGACGCTGGGGTCGGCACCAGGAGCGTAGCCTGGTCTTCTCCTCTTCTTCCTTCTCCCAGCGCTTGCCTCACTCCTCTTCTTACTCACGTCTCTAAATTCACTTCAACGCTGGCACATTTCACGCCCGTCTATTGGGCACATGCCCCTTCGGGGGTTTTGACACATACCCCTTCGGGAGGTTGCTCATGACATTACCTCCCCCTTTTAAGCGTTTTTTCCCTAAAAAACGGCTCTGTTACTCCGCAAAGACTGTGCACCTGGTTGATCGTGACGAATCCCTGCGCTCGACTGGCAGACTGCCTTCCTACACTCATGGTTGCACCACAAAGTCCTAATAAACTAAGAAACACAGTTCACCATCAAAGTTCACCGCAGCGCTCAAAAGTTTGCACGTGTCCACAATTCTGAGGCCTTAAAAATAATGCAGCTCAATACTCAATTAACAGATACAACACGTCAAATACCACAAGTCATCCCACTCATAATTCCACTTTACGACATCTACCAGCCGGGCAATACTGCACCTGTACTAACTTTTGATTTGATGTTCTCTGCAGCAATCTTTCCTGCGGCATTGTCACTCTCCTTAACTGTTTTCTGTCGTAGTTCCTGTTCTCGTATACTAGTGTCCTTTGCGGTGTGCATCCTCCACTACTGTAACACCGGCTGTAGTTGGATGGTCTTCTGGGGAACACCTCTCGTCCTTCGTTAACCCGTTGCCGTTGAACAGTTTCTGCAATCATTTTTTTGAAGAGTGGCATAACCTTTGGCTCTTCATTAAGGGGCGGATTGCTCGTATGTAAAGCTGGCGTGCAAACTTGGCAGGATTTCACATAGCGCCTTGTGTCACTCTGCATGTTAGGCCAAAAGAACTCTTCGGTGATTCTCCTCAGGGTTTAATTTACTCGTCGGTGCTCCGCCACCACGTTTTGATGCGTTCTTGCCAAAATTGCATCTCGTAGCTCTTGAGGTACGACCAGCTGCATTGCTTGTCTACCAGAATTGTATTGGCACCTTCTGTAAAGGAGTCTATTTACTACTTGGAACTCGTATCCTGTACGATTCCGTTTCCACTCAGTTCCTACTTGCAGATAGCAGCCCTGTAGAGATGGGTCTTGTTTCTGTCGTTCTTCTAGTTCACTAGGAGTTAGTGCCAATGGTTGAAAGGACGGAACCCGCAGCATTGACTTTTCCTCGTCCAATGGGTCAATCGCTGAGCAAACTACTACTGCTTCAGCTTTATCTTGTTCTCTTCGCTCATTATCTTGCTGATGACCTGGCGTCCGGATCTGTGGGCACAAAACACTCCCCGCCTTGTCTTTGGTCCTAAACCGGCAGTCTTCAGTCTCGTGTCCCCTCTTCTAGCAAACGTTGCACACTAGGTCTGCTTTGCCACCTGAATTATTAGTGCGGCAATCTTCTGGCAGATGCCCAACGCCATCACACGAGAAACATGTTCTAGGCAGGTGGGAACCTGTTGGACAATCTCTCGTTTCTGGAGTGTTTGCATTGAGTTCCGGCTGCTTGTTCGGCTTGACTTTCATTTCACCCAAATTTTCCAAACCCTGCTCTTCGATGTATGAATCTGTCGACTCGGCCAGGTCGTCGATAGCCTGAAGCAGTCTCTCTTTTAAGAAGTCTACTAAATAGGCATTACAGCAATTTAGAAATTGCTCCACGATGATCCTATTTCGGATTGCCTCGTAGGTCCTTTCTGTGCCAGAGAGCTCCATCCATCTGTCGAAGTAGTTGCTAAGCCGGCCAGCAAATTGTTGGCCTGTCTCTGTATCTTCTAGCTTGCACTTTCTGAACTTTTGTCTGAACTCTTCTGCACTTAGGCGGAACCTTTGGAGGAGAACAATCTTTACTTTGTCGTAGTCATTAGAGTCTGACGCTGGCAGTGGCTCGAGGACACTCAATGCCTCTCCTTCCAACAGCAGACTCAACATTGTAGCCCCTTCTGACCTTTCCCAGCACTGGCATGTGGCCATTCTTTCGAATCGTTGAAGATACTCGTCTATATTGTCCCGGCTCTCGTCGAATGGTGACATCAAAGTCATAGGACTGGTCTTTATGGCTCGGGGTGACACAGAGCCTGTCCTCTCGCTTCTCTTTATTACTGGTCCTTGCGAAGCGTATTCAGCAAGCTGCACCTTAAGTTCTTGTATTTTCCGCTCTGTCTTTTCCTTCTGCCGTTTTCGTTCATCTCTCTTCTGCTTCTCCCGGGCTGCTCTTTCCGACATAGCCAATGCCTCCTCCTTCGTCAATCCTAGTGCCTCGGTAAGGGCTAACATTTTTTCTGGATCCATAGTCCACCTGGGTGAATTGACAGTGACAATACAAAATTATGGATCCTTGCAGGCTCGCCAAAATTGTCACGTCAATTTACCAAGTAGACAGGATACACAGAAAAACGTTTAATTGACGAGGACGGTGTTTCGCAGCACACATAAAGTAACAGTAAACAGTCACAGAAGTGTTCTCACGGTTTGAGTTTGCACAAAGGTCTAGGTATTGTGTCGCTCACGTTACGGGTGATGTCTTCCTATCTGGCGTGTGGGCCCAGACAACCGACAGTCATGTCTCGTAGTGCTTGCACGAAGTGGGTTCAGCCGACGCTGCCAACCGCCAAGGGAGCGTAGCCCTAGTTGTGATGTGTCGCAGCGTAGCCCGAGCGTCCCCGCCTGTATCTTAGTTGGTAGCCTGGAGCCGCCGACGGTGCGCTGCCGCGGGGTCTCCCTCCAGGATCGTCGCCTGGAACTCCGGTCGGTAGGCCTGAGGCGTCGTCCGGCCCCGATGACGCTGGGGTCGGCACCAGGAGCGTAGCCTGGTCTTCTCCTCTTCTTCCTTCTCCCAGCGCTTGCCTCACTCCTCTTCTTACTCACGTCTCTAAATTCACTTCAACGCTGGCACATTTCACGCCCGTCTATTGGGCACATGCCCCTTCGGGGGTTTTGACACATACCCCTTCGGGAGGTTGCTCATGACATTCCGACGTGAAGTGTAGAAAAGAGCATAAAAATGAATATTCTGAGTTTAATTTTACGCGCATCATGATGTTAGCTGTACACATTTTTTTAAAAGATTGTTTTGCTAGGTCTGATAGTCATTATAGTGTAATTTTAATAACATTTTATGTACGGCATCAAGATTTTATATTTTGGTGTATAACATATCAAACATACGGTTAAAGGGAATGCCGTAGCAGGGAAGAAATTAAGGCACCTTGGAGCTGGGCATATATGTCTCTGTACGTGTTTTAGATGTCGAACCAATTTAATTGCGGCTGCCGTCTCTGGAAATCAAACTCGCGCCACCGATTAGCAGCCGCTGCAGGGAAAATATTTCAACGCACGCACATACTGGTGGATTCAAATGGGGAGAAAGAAATTTTAGCAATACCAACTTCTGACCGAGACAACCACGTGAAGTTGCCAAGAGTCTGGTCATTAAAGTGATAGTGTCTCTCGTGTAAGAATACGAGCTATTGTTACGCCGATGTGGCGTGAACTGCAGACGGTGTAAGCTAACGTGCGCGCACATTTAAACGCTTATTTTTGGCGTTTCAATTCATGGCGTGCTTCTACAGACTAGATGTCTTGTACGAAGACACTGGACGAAATATAATAAACAAATTTTCTTCAGCGTCTAAGACAGGGCCTGGTCACATACGTGTGGGCCCTCCCTAGGCTCAAAAACAAATGACCGGGCCCGGGGCGGGCCTGGGCTTGAGATGACGGGCCCGGGCCGGGCCCGGGCTAGGCTCACTTATGAATGATCGGGCCCGGGCCTGGCCCGTGCTCGGTGTTACGGGACCGGGTCGGGCTCGGGCTTCACAAAGCGGGCTCGGGCCAAGCTCGGGCCGGGCTCGGGCCTTAAAATCAGGCCCATGCAGTGATGTAAGCTACACCCTTTGCTCCTACTGGCGACGCGATGCTGGTTTGCCACAGTGGCCTAGCTGTGTCGATGTTGTGTTCATATTCTTTAGCGCAGCCTCGTTTCCCAGTTCTAAGGCACTTCTAAGGCACAACGCCTTAGAAGTGTCTTCGGGATTTGATTGTGTTCGCAGCATAGAAGGCGCCTTTTGTACAGTCAGTAAAAAAACAGAACGAGCGAGTGTTCACCAGAATGGGGAAACCCTGATGCGAGGCAGTGATATAATGAGGACGAGTGGCAGGCATTTCTATTTTTACATCCTGTGTGTATATATTTCTGCGATTTGGGCGGAGAAACTGTAGCATGACAAAATTTGTGCGATGGTACTCAGCACGCAATCAAACGGAATATGATAGGTGTAGCATTAAGAGACAAGAGAGCGGAGTCGGTCAGTGAACAAACTCCAGTTAAGGACTTATTAGTAGAAATTAAATAGGGTAGGGCACGTAAGGCGAAGGCAAGCTAACCGTTGGTCATTAAGGGCAACAGAGTGGATCCCTACAGAAGGCAAGCGTGGCAATTCGCGGCAGAAAGTTATGTGGGCCGATGAGATCAAGACGTTTGCCGAGATAAATTGGTCGCAGTCAGCCCAGTACGGGGATAAGTGGAAATCTATGGGAAACGCCTTTGCCCAGCAGTGAGCGTAGATTGGCTGGTAATGATGATGACTCAGTTTCAGTCCTTCATCATTTTAAGCATAAGCAGTTTGAAAGAATGCAATTTTAAGATTTCTATTTTTAGCACACCGTTCTGCTGAATATAGCAACCTTGTTTTCGCAAAAGTTGTTGTCACTTTTATGTCTAGCGCTGAAGTGCAGATGCAACACCAAACTCGTAACAAGACTGACTGCCAACTTTTACTTGGGGAAGACCTACCCGGAATAGCATGCTATACAGTCAAGTCATCTCACTTATGCAATAAACAAAGCCTGCTGTACGCCGTAAAATTGAGCCATTATCAACTGCAGATTGCGTGTATCATGTTTTACGTCTTGTGCATCTCATTTGCGTCCTGATTATCCCGTCAGCCAGTCATGTTTGTTGCCTAAATGCCACCCAAGTCCTTATATTTTGCAAGATCTGCATTACTCAGACAAAGATTGGTTGTGACGATGAAACCTAGGTCACTGACCAAGTCAAAGAAGCTTTGATGCAGGTCACTGACCTGCGTCAAAGCGGGTCTAACAAAGTTCTTTGACTTGGTCAGTGACCTACGTTTCAGCGTCACAACCATGCTTTTACTTGACCAGACGGTATTCCGTCAAACTCTGTACTATTAGACAAAGATTTTGTGACTTGTTTTCGTCATGTAGCTTCTGATGCAAGCCAATGCCGTCTCATGCCCCACCCTGCCCTGCATTGTAGGAATTGTGTGGTAGGTGCTCTTATGTGGCGTCACTAACAGTGCATTGATGCAAAGGTGACGGGCAAACATATTCAACTTGCTTGGGATCAGGGTATACGCCTCGAGCGCGGCCTTTAGGGGCGCCACTAAAATCCCCCTAGCGGCCCGTTTCGAAAGCAGCCGCGGGAGTCCGCGTCCCGCTCCCCACTGTCGCCGCTGCTTTTGCGGCGCGTTCACGACCAAGATTTATCGTTTGCGGGCGTTCGAAATCTATGTTTATGTGGAGCACTCACTCTGTTCGCAAATGGGGTGTGCTTACGAGAGTGTAAATGTTTCCGACGCGATTTTAGTGTGGTATATTCGGTCTGTATAAGCTCCATATGTGCGTCACAGGCCAGCGTCGCGGAACCGGCGTATGACGGAGCCAATTGTAGTTACACTGCCCTGAAATTACTAGCAGTGTCTCCGTAACCACCGGTTCCTCAGATGTTCATGCTACGGGTATACACTACGACGTAAATCAGTTTTGTGCGCTTACATATTCAGCGGAGCACTCATATCTAACACCACCCCAGTTACGTCTGCCAATATTATACCTCTGATATTTATCACCACCATTTACACGCCAGTCTGTGTTAATTCCGGGAATATTCAACAAAAGTACGATGGACAATGCATAATTATACCCGGGGATCAGCATACGACAGAGTCATCTTGTGAGGTGAGCGCCCGCAAACATTCATCTGCTACATATATCCTCGGCGAGCAGCGCCGAGACGGGCTTAGAATATAATCCGCGTCCGCGACTAAATTCTTCTTCGTAATATTGTCGCCCAGGGAGCCTGTAGAATAAAGTAGAAACGGAAATCAGAGGGCCACACTCTTCCGACGACCCCTTTCATGGCTTGTTGAACTGCCTACCCTGTATACTTCCAAAAATTCGTCCGCCGTACGATCAGCTGTTTGTTGAAGTCGAAAAACAAAAGGACAGTGAACGCGAGATTTGTGTGTGTGATTACTAAAACGTTCATTGCTTGATTCCGGTACGCATTTGTACACAGCGTCCTCCTCCTCCCCCCCTCTTACCTATGCTTGGCGAAATAGCAGTGCATTTCGCGTATAGTTGGTCTGGTGAACCCTACCTGGCTTAAGTTTCGACGAACGTCTTTAGCATGTCAGAAGTTGCACTGTTTTTTTTTTTTAAGTGCGAATGCACTTCTTAAGCGACCCTGAACCTGCGTCCACCGGCGATGTCCGCATAGCGTACCCACGTGGGGGATTGGCCAGGAATCTCCTCGTCTTCCTTGGCAACGGGGGGAGATGGGCGCGCGCTGCCTGGCCGCTGACATGGCACATACCCACGTGGGGGATTGGCCAGGAATCGGGCGTGAGAAGGGCTAATGCACCCGCTTAAAGGAGTACTGACACGAAATTTCAAAGCTGAGATCCGCTCTAGCAATCAAGTACAACGACAACACAAATAGGTGTCTGTGAATAAATGCATCTTTCTTTCTTTGTAGTTGTGTGTGTGTGTGTGTGTGATCTCTCTTTCGCGAACATTACCGAACCGCGCAAATTCAACTCGTGCATTCGCACTTTCACATTCTTCCCCTCGGGGAAATGCGGGGAATTTTTTCATTTCCGTTAGAGCTATTATGTTTCTTCCGCACTTGCACAGCATTTATTTTTCCGTGGTTTTATTACCTTGCCTTGGTTCTTGCTATTGGAGGTGAGATGTTTGAGTGGCGCCCCCTGGCTCTGACGTCGGCTTAAGGACTCGCGCCGCTGTCGTCTGCTACACTCCGCTTGTGAGGGGCGGAAGTGTCTGTGCTAGAAATCGCCCTCTTTGTTGCTGTAGTGCATTAAAAAGTGATTTATAGTGATTAAGTTATTTTAACAGCTTCTGACGCATCTGACTATTTTGAAGCTGTACCCCCACAAGTTGTCAACCCACGAGGAGATAGAGAACAACTTTCTTCAGAGCATCGGTCAGAAGAGCGTGTGTAACTCGTTCTTTCTAGCTTATTCGCAAGGATCAGGACTGAGAGCTCCTCAATAAGTATTCAAATTGCGTAGGCTTCCCTGCAGTATTTTTTAAAAGCTCTTTGGAAGAATCAACAGTTTAATACTACGTACCAAGCAGCGGGGCCCTACACGCGCGCATCGCACAGCAGGAAATAAAACGACTGTGTTCTTTTTCTTTCGTTGCTGTTGTCTTGTATCAGATTAATGTTAAGAGCAAAGCCTGCTCTTCTTTTTCTTCTGCTTTTCTTTCTTTTTCACATGAGCCCTCACATTACGATTCCTTCATATTGGCCTTTAGTGCTTCTGGTGCATTTTGTGTTATTCTTTGGTTGCTTTGATGACGCTGCTACTTCTTTGGGGGGTTGCGTATGACATATATGTCCAAACTTAAAATTCAAATTCAAAATTGATGGATAAAATGGAACCCTCATCGGCTGTGCTGCATCAGGCTTCACATGCCTATTGCGAACTTAAGTGATTCACGCCTATTGCGAACTTAATTGATTAGTCATGCATCCCTTTTTTCAATTGCTTTTTTATGACTCAGCAAATGTTGCTTAGTGCTTCCAAGATAGCTCCAATGCACACTGACTGCTCTCAGAGAGGGGACGGAGAAGGAGAAATAATTTATTTGCTGGAATCAGAATTTTCACTGTTTAGTGCCAAAGTATCCAAAAATGTAGCCAATACAGGGCGGCACATAGCCCAGGAGCTGGTGTATGGCATTTGATGCTGCCTGCATTTCTTAGTTAAAGGTGGCGCCATGTTAGTTTCTCTTCTGCTGATAGGGTGTTTATTGGGGCGGTGTTTTGGAATTACTCGTATATTTGGGCTCCTTTGAATTACTGTTGGGGAAGACTGAAGCATCAGTTTGTTTAAATGGAAAGTTGAAATTTAATACATTTGATTCTACATCTCAACACCCATCAACCCTACTTTCCTAGAAAGGATTTCTGATGTTTAGAGGACAGAGCGAATGATCCAGTACAGAGTGGGTACCACCATTTCGTATACTTATCTGTTAAGGGGATGGGAGCTCGACTTGCGCTATAGCAGCAGCTAAACAGGAGAAAGGAACTGGACTTCAAAAATACAAAAATGTATAAGGATGGGGCATAAATAATTGTTTGTAACCCATGGGCTGCAGTTATCGATCATATTTGATCGACTTTCTGGCTTGTTACAAAACATAAGAAACAAGACTTGTCTTGACGTATGCTTCTGTGATTCAGGCTTCTGTACTGAGAATGTAGTACAAATTGTCACTACGTTTAGCCTGTGATTACACTATTTTTAACTACATAAATTTTGAAAACAGCTTCGATGCAGCTTGAAAGGCCCACCTGATCGGGGCTCCCATTATCACCTTCAAATTAATGGGGACTGCACAAGTACACATTACCAATAGGCTGAACTTGACTCGTGCACGAAGTTTGTGTGCATGTGTGCAGAGGGGAACCTTATTAACTCCAATAGGCTGAACTTAACTCGTGCACGAAGTTTGTGTGCATGTGTGCAGAGGGGAACCTTCTTAACTCCAAAGCCCAGAACAGTCTTTCTGAATAGCTTAGTATCTTGCGGTTTCTTAGAGTATAAATGTATAGGGGTGCCACTGAGACACTTTATGCTGCAGAATGTTGCAGACTGGTACCTCCTCAGCATGGGACTACTGAGAAATGCAGGAAAGCACGAAAACCTGTCGTGTATATTTTGTAGCTAACTCTCATTTATTGTCTGCTATTAGAGATTAGTACGTTGTGGAAAATTTGAATGTACATGACAAAGTAATTAATTAGCAAATAAATTTTTTCTCTGTGTGGAGTTGTTTTCTTTTTGGTGAGCTTTTAATTAAGCCTTTTTCGCACTCATTGTTTTCCCGTTGAGTCTCTGACAAAAAGGTGGAATAAAGCTTAACCCGCCGTGCATTGGTGCCTCACAGTACCTGAAGGACAAGTTTGTTATCAAACTTTGATGCTTCCTTTTGAGCTTACTCTGTTCCAAATGCTTGTGATCCTCCATATGATACTGTATATGCCAATGACAATCTCATGCTGCTAGAGGCAGCGGCTGTAATTATTTGAAGTATCTGTGAGTACGGAATACGCCTTCAAGACTTTTCTTCTAGTGCCCGTTGAAAAGCAATGTTTTCAACAATTGTACTCGCTCTGATCAACTTATGCGCTGGAAAACGTTCACGAATAGTGATCAGATAAACCAGCTGTCAGCAGATGATTAGGTCTATTGATGGAGCACGTCACAAGAACCAGTAGAAGTCATTGTTTGCTTCTCATGTTCATCAACATAGATCAGAGTGCACCCATACACTTTAAAACTTAAATGGTCCTAGAATTTCTTTTTCGTCCTGAGGGGATCTTTAAATCTTGTGGTTTCCACGTGGCGAGGTTGTTTGAATAGTATATTAAGGGAATTATGGGAGGTCATTGAGTGTGGTGCTGACAAAGCTGATTCCTTAACGCGTAGTGCAACATCGGCAGTGCTTAGTCAAGCATCCTCCACAAGTCACAGTTGTGTGTGCCGCCACATGGCTTTTTTTTCATGTGGCAGGCCTGAACTTCGAAGTTGGCAAAAAGCGTTATGTTGCTGGCCACACTGAGGCTAGAGCATCGCGAACTACTTTAAAGACATATTGCAATATCTGCCTACTTTTTAGAAAACGCTGTTACATGAACTGAACATGAATCTGAACTGTTGATTTTAGTTGTATTTGAATTTCCTTTTCTGGCTTTATGTTCAGTTGGATCTATTAGCAGCAAGCACATTAGAAATTAGGTCCAGCTTCGTAGCCTGAGCATTGTCTGTTCTGCCCATTGGGCTTTGTTTTGTTTTTACTTCGTAGCGAGGGGCTCCGTCTCACTACCGCCTTGGCTGAACTGCTTCTTTCTTTTCTTCCTTAGCAGGCATAAGCAGGTGCTGCAGCATCCCTTGGGAGGATTAACCGAGCATTTTACCTACACCTCACTACATATAGATGTTGTCGATTGTTGAGAACTCTGATGTGGAGACGGAAGTGGGCCAAGGTGGAGTATAGGCTGTGTGCACCATGGGGAGAGGAACACGACTTGGCAAAAACAGTCTTTCTGTCCAAAAAACTAAACTCTCAACACCCCAATGGTGCTATTGAATAGGAGGCGCTAGGTGTTGCACAACTTTTGGACCGTCGGTTATTTGTGATTGTTACATTCTTTATGCACATAACACCGAAACAAGACAAAAAAGATGTTGATACAGCTCTGTGTCAGTGCTTTCCCTTTTTTGGGTCTTGTTCCAGTGTTTTGCGCATGAAGAATTTCTCAAAAGGGCATGCGTGGATACAAATGTAGTGTAACAAGACGGGTAAGCAGTATTAACCCACAAAATCCAGTTTACCTTACGCAGTGTCGCTGGAGGAATGGTGAAAATGAGCTGGCTCGAACGAAAAAAGGTGACAACAAAATATTTAACGCTAGGACGCCCTTTATTATGTACCTATCCGAGAGCCCCCCCACCTCTTACAAAAGGGCAGCCGCGAAGCTATCATAATTGATTAGTTTCTATCTGGTCTGTGCCCACCCTGGTGACGTTGATGCTTTCTTTATCCGATGTGTCGGTTCGTGTGCATTCGTGATCAGGTGATTTGTACATCCAAAGGAGGCTTGCAGCCATTGCTGCCTATGTAATGTTTTTTGAAGGTGGATTTGCCAAAAATGCAGAGGCATAAGGCGGCGTCACACGTGTGATGAAGACAGACAATTAGAGAAAGACCACCAAATCTAAGGTAGAACTCAACAGCATTAGGACACAAGTGGAACTTAAAAGATTTGCGCTGAGCTTAAAAATTTTATCTAGTCAAATGAAAGATTAGGTGCAATCTTTAGAACTTGTAGTTGAGTGAAAATAAGTGAATAAATGAAAGCACTTTCGTTTGTTCTCCGCAATAAAATTAAATGTGTGCGAACTGCGTTCGTACTGTTTGACGTTTGTATAAGGCCCTTTAAAATTCCTTGATATTTTTAAAGAAAACTGTACGGAAAAGTACCCTGCATGCTTCTTATGCTAGATTTCAGAAAATAGAAAAAATGTGACCTGCACTTAATTTAAATGGACCCTACAGGCCGAGACTTACGGTTGGCCTTTTACTGTGTCTAGATTTTTTATTTGTTGGATTACTCCTCTCTGCTAGCAGCTGGTGCCCACATCTTGCCTTCACCTTTGTCTACATCAGGTGGGGTTGCTTCGGGCACTTCCCAAGTTCTATGGACGGCCCTGCTCACCCTACTACTACGGCTGTTTACAGGTGTATATTATATATAATCCTCTGTTCCCGAAGAGTTGCCTTGGGCTATTACAAGATAACGGGATATAAGTTCTGGTAGACAAAATCAGTCTCTTTGGGCTGTCTAAAGCCGTTTACTGCTAAAGGATATATCCACTCACTTGCTCAACCATTTTGGTTCAGATACTTTCCCTTTTGAATTTTGCTGTGTGCTCTTTTGAAGTAAGCAACTATGTGCTTCCCCACGCCCTAGTGCCATAATATGAACTTTTTTTCAAGTTTATACATATTTTTCCAATAATAACTTTATTTACACGAATTTATATGGTTACAAGTGACGCGACAAGACCTGATATGATATGATAGGCAAAGGCATGAGAGCATGGCCAATCGTGACTACATTAGACATTCACACATGAACATTCTCGTACATAAATATACGGTAAAAAGGATCTCGATTTCAGACAAAAAAAAACTAGAAAACTTGTACCATGAGGACATGTCTCGCAGTGCATCTGGAAAAGACGGGGAAATAACAAGTGGCAGATAATGCAATACACAAAGCCTAGAAAACGACCAGACAAAGGTAATAAATACTAACGTAAACTAGAAAAAATAATATATGGCGATGGTAGAAATTACCGCACGCTGTATTTGGCGTTTACTCCTTGAACACCTATGCCTTTCGTGTAGCATGGCTGAATCGGCAGATGGCCTCCTTTGCCCTTGAAGGAGATCACCGCCTATCAACCCTGCTCCAATACCTCACGCAATTCTTCGTAAGATTTGGCTCCCTTTTGCGCACTTGTGGTGTAGTTGAGTTTATTAACAAGGAGACGGCAGACAGGTTTTAGGCTCACGGGTAACTCGACCGTGTCGACCTGGGCCCTCCTGAGGGAATGAAGGCCCAGAACGAGAACACAATCACTAAGGACAGTACAGTCCGCTTCCGCACTCAGGTATCAGAGGTTCGACCAGGTTATTTGCTATCTTGGGCCAAAGTAGGTCTTTAATTCCTTCCAAAATTAGTGGGCTGTGTGGGATGCCAGAAAGACGTACTCACGCGTCTCCGTTTGACCGCACGGGAAGCATCTCGTGCTGTATGACATAAAAGAGCGCAAAGACTCCTGCCGTGCCTTAACTGGCAGCACTGTGGCATAAAAATAAAGAAGAAATTTTATAACCGGAGGCCACAAGCAGGGCTTACACAGACCTCATTACATTCGTGCCTCCCGTGCACTCGGAAGGTTGCTGATGCAGAGGCAGTTGGAGGACTTTTGCCAAGAGGTCCCGTAACGCTTTCGTGGCGCAGCGGTGAAGAGGTAATCTCTTCAAAACTGCTCCTCAAATGTTACGTGGGCAGTGGCAACCTCTTTGTAGAAACTAGTGGGACTGAGATTGTGGCTAAGGCCCTCTGACGCGGTGAGCCAGCTGCTTAGGTGCGCGGAGCGAAGGCACTAAACCCGGGCAAAGAAAAGAGCCTGGCTGGTCGCGGAAGTACAAGGAGCGCTGTATGATCAGCTTGAGCTTTACATTACCCAGGCCCACTACTCCCTTCTCTATAGACTCCAAAACAGGTTGGGGCGACACATAAGTTTGTACTTTGAATGCCAGAGGTAGGCAGCCCATAACCGGTAAATTTTTTTGAGCTGGCGTCAATCGTAGTGATGCATGCTCCGTTACCAGAGCTCCCCAGTAGCGTCGGTCCACCTCGTCCCTTAATTCTGGTTTTCCGGAAATTGGATGTCGTTCTGAAGTTCTCCTGGTTGTTCCTCTTCGACCTTGATGAGCCCCCATAGGATTTTTAAAAGGCTGCGCTCCTTGGCTTCATCTTGAGCAGCCTCCACTCTGCCAATGTGTACTGCTTCAGGTTTGACCTTTTCATGAAGCTGTTCCAAGGCAGTGGTGTCTTGAGCACCTAATTTGAGATTTTCTATTTCTGTGGTGACTTTTTCGCTAATCAAAGTATTTTTAGCATGACGACATTCATTATCCAATGCTTACATGGCTTTGGAACAGCCAAAGTGTCGCCGAGTTGGACGTCAGAAGCAACAAGCCCGTGGTCGGAAGCGGGGACTTGTGTGTCCTCATGGCAGACCACCTGTGACAACAAATCCACACGAATATAAACGCAGTCTAAGTGGGCTTGCAACTGGCCGCACCAACGCGTATAGTGCTCAGTATTCCTTTCCTGCTTTACGGCAGCATCCACAAAGCTTCAGCTTTGTACTGCGAATTTAAAAATTTTAGTCAATGGGCTTGCCCTGCCTCTCTTTTCTATATAGTCCCCTGCATTTAGGATGCCCGTCAGGTCACCTCCCAAGAAACACGTTTGCAGGGAATGGCAGGAGAGAGCGGAAAACATGAAACAGCTCAGGGCGCTTGGGGAATCATTGGGGACGTAAGTGCACAGGAAACGGGTGGCGCCCCCCCCCCCCACCATGATCTCATCGACTATGCAAAAGTGGCCATCTCTGGCCAATTTGCAGTCGACAATTTGGCAAATTCTGAGAATGGCTGAACCCTCCATTTGGACGCCCACCACGGTACAAAAACACCAATATTTGTTTCCGAAGAACTGGGCGAAGTTCTTTGCGTAGGCGGGATTTGCGATTTTCGCTTTCTTTAGAAGGGCGACGTCGATATTATGGCCTTCAAGTAAGTTGAGTGTCAAACATCTGCGCTTTGCGGAGATGTGACTCGCAACATTACTCGTGGCACGCTGAAGTGAATTCTGGAGAGTGGCCATGGTGGTTTAAGGGGGGTGGGGGAGAGGGCTCACCTGACAATTTCACTTTGGTGCCTGGAATTGTTGGCGTACACCACTTTTCCTTAAGGTTGCATGCGGGCGTTCACTGCGCTCTCTGGTAGCGTAACCCTGCATGCAGTTTTCCTCATCGTGCCCGTAGGCACTATAGGCACGACACCATAGTGTATTGTAGCATTTCCGGTAGTGTCCGGTGTGGTACCACCAGAGGCACAGTGGTGGATGACCACGAACTTCATTTCGGATGGGGTTGCCATTTATAGTGGCCTGGTAGGGGACCGCTTCAAGGGATGTTGGAGTCAACGGGATCACATGAAAGCTGTCGTAGTTCTAGTTATGTGAGCAAGTTGAGGATTTTGCCATCTTTTGTGAACCACCATCTGCACCTGGCCGAAACGTTGTAACCGGCGGAAAGGGAGCTCGTTGGGGATTTCCGGTAGTACTTAGTAAACCGCTATTTCCCAGCGGTTGGGGTTAGACACTAGGCACCACCTCCCTTTCAGCGTGGTCTTCAAGTGCACCGCCAACTGTTGCATCCTTTCTTCTGGCGTAAATGCTGCCATCCAACGGTGGTTTAATTAGAACGGTCAGAGGCACTCGATGTTGTAGAGGTCTGAATGTGGGCGAGCGCTGAGGTGAAATATTGCACTCTTTACGGCTGCGTGGCTGGGTCACCGTGGAAAAGTGAATTCTTAGACATCTTTCCAGTGGGAAGCGACGCGGGGTGGGGTCCGTAGGCAGCTGGAGAGGGCGGTGTCTCATGCTTGTGGGTTAGCTCTCAATTGACATGACTTGCCCTGATAAGAGCTATGATACTATTTGCTAGAACCACAGCTGAAACACCATAACAAATTTTGCGCAGGTTTTTGTATGACATTATACTTAATAATGTAATAATGGAGTGGAAGGAGTTTTCAACTATTTGGCAGTACATAAAAACTTTGCTTGGACCAGTTTGCAGACACTACAGAGAATTTCATTGATCCATCTTTTTTGATCAGCGGGCAGCGTTTTCAAAGAAAAGTGAGGCTGTAATAACGAAACGCTCACTCTTCATCGCAAACACTTGTTGTTGCCGTCGAGTGCTGTCATGCAATTTACGAGTTGCTTTTAATGTTGTCGGGAGACGTTGAAACCAACCCAGGTCCTGATCTTTCCGAAACTTTTAACCGACCTACGAACATCGCTGACGCAATCAGAGCAGTGAAAAAGGAGCGCTTGGCGGACGACCTGTCTGATGTGTGCTTGTATATCCGCAGTGTTTTTGTATCCTTGCTGTTACTCTGTGGAGATGTTGAACAAAATACCGGCAATACCATTGAACAAATGTTTGGGCAGCTCCTGCATGGTCCGAAGAGTGTGACAAGTAAACTAGACGCTATCGAAGAGAAACTTAAACAAGTGGAAGCCAGTGTAGTCAAAGAATTTGGCCCTAAAATAGCAACCCTCAAAAAAAACCGTCCAGAATCTGGCAAAAAAGTTAGTCTAATTAGAGGATAGGAGCAGGCGAAACAATCTGATCGTATATGTTGTGGAAGAAAAAATTGACGAATCAGTGGATTCGCTTACTAACGAAGTGGTGGACAATGTCTTTTCTACGGTGCTACAAGTAAAGGTATCCTCAGTCGAGCGCATTCATCGACTAGGACGAAAACAACCTAGTAAACAAAGACCAGTTATACTAAAACTGGTGGACCACAGAGAAAAACCGTTGGAACTCAAGAAGTGCTCCAAACTTAAAGGCACAAACATATCGGTATCTGAAGATTTTACTCCAGCCACGAGACAAATTAGGAAGCAGCTGTGAAACAGCACTGCTGAAATTCGGAAAACCGGTGCAAAAGTCCAACTTGTTTACGACAAGATAAAGATTGACAAGAACGTCTTTGAGTGGGACAACGTTCAAATGAAAAGAGTACCTGTAGCACATAGTAGTAGCACATTGCAAGAGCCGCAGTGACCAACAGTCAATCCCAAAAAGTCTTTCCGATGCCTTAATATCAACACCAGCAGTATAATCAACAAAAGTTGGGAATTAGAGAGTGTCATTCTAGCTTACAAACCTCACGTTTTAATTTTAACGGAAACTTTGCTACATCCGGATATTTCTGATTCTGAAATCTTGCCTCTGGGCTATAATATTATCAGAAAAGATAGAAACCGTCATGGGGGTGGTGTAGCCATTATGTTTAAGAACACCTTGCGGTTGTCGAGATTACCAGAAATAACAGGAATTGAAAGCGTAGTTGCTAAAATTTTTCTAGACTAACAGAACTTGGTAATCGGCGGTTTCTACCGCCCTCCTAACAGTGACAGTGCATTCGTCGAGATGGTTAATGAATTTCTACGTACGTATTGAAATCATTCCTCTAATCTTGTGCTGGCGGGTGATTTCAATTTTCCATCGGTTAGCTGGGAATACGATTTCACAAAGGCTCTATCACCTTCATCAGAATCTTTTGTTGACCTAGTGCTTCTACATGATCTATCTCAACTTGTCCAGCTTCCCACACGTGTTCAAAACGGTGCGGAATCTACGGTTGATCTTTTTATTGTTAATGGTGGCATACATAAACTAAACCCGAAAGTGGAAGTTTTTGACGGCGTATCAAACCATAAAATAGTGTGTTTAACCCTTGAAACGAACTCCGTAGTACCGCCGAAAAAAAAAAGAAACCGTCATTCCTCTTTTTCGCGCGTGCTAGTGACGTTGACGTGCTAGATGCTCTTGAGAGTTGCTTTTCGTGTTTTGTTAGTCTCTGTCAATCTCACGCATGCTCAGTTGACCAGGCGTGGTGCTACTTTAAACATGTTGTATTTCGGTGTATTAATGCGTTTATTCCGGTCAAAGCGAACGTGCATCGGAGATCAAATCCATGTTTAAATAAGGAAATTGTACGCACCTCGCGCAATCTGAAGAAAGCAAGAAAACAATTTAAACGATCGTCAACAACTTCCAATAGCAACAAAATTTGTAGCCTCCGCATGCTTTTAAACGAGAGTATTAAGAAAGCTAAAGAACACTACCAACGGGTCACATTACCAGAATTTTTAACTTCCTCCCCTGCTAAGTTTTGGCGGCATTTCTCAACAAAACAAAGGGCTGTGCCAAATCTTTGCGTGAACAATGTTCCAATCGGAGATAAGCAGCACATTTGTGAAACCTTGGATGATTACTTCTGTACAGTGTTCACCATTGACGATAATGTTGCACCGATATTTCGTCCCTCTGTTGTTTTCCCGACTATCGATGATGTGTATATTCATGAAGAAGGCACCTTTTCACTTCTTCTTAACTTGGACACAAAGAAGACGCCTGGAATTGACGCAATTCCTAATGCACTTCTGGTCAGGTATACGCCGAGTGGTGCTCTAAATATCTCTGTTTACTTTTTAATAAATCTATTTCATGCACGGAACTGCCAAAGGACTGGAAGTATGCAAAAATCACCCCTATTCCTAAAAAACAAAAGGAAGCGCTACCCGGTTCCTACTGGCTTATATCATTGCTGTGTACTTGCGCCAAAGTACTAGAGCATATTATTTTAACGCACATCGCCGTTTACCTAGAACGCAATAATATGCTTGACAACCGACAGCATGGCTTCCGCAAGAACTTTTCCACGGTAACACAGCTGCTGGAAACCGTTCATGACCTCGCATCAGCCATAGACAGGCAACGGCAAGTTGATATCATTTACCTGGATTTTGAAAAGGCATTTGATCGTGTTTCGCATCCTAAACTTCTTTTGAAATTAAAACCCATTCTACAAAACGATTAATTACTTTCATGGTTAGAAGTATATCTTTCATATCGGGAACAAGGCGTTTATATTGGCGACCTAACTTCCAAATCTGCAGTATTTCAATCTGGAGTCCCTCAAGGATCCGTGTTAGGGCCTCTTTTGTTTCTAGTTTTCATTAACGATATGGCTAGAAATATACCAATAAAAGTTAAGTTATTTGCTGATGATTGTGTGCTATACCATGAAATCGAATCTGCTAACGATCAAGAAATTTTAAACATGTCACTGAACAATATACAGGAGTAGTGCCTGAAGTGGCAAATGTCTATTAATCTAAAAAAGACTGTTTCAATGACTATAACCCATAACAAACACCCACTGAATTTTCGATATCATGTCGGTAATTCATATATAGCCGCAGTGACTAGTTACAAATACTTAGGTGTTGTTTTTACTTCTGATTTACGGTGGAATGAGCATACGACGTATATCAAAAATAAGGGAATGAAAACGCTGGGATATTTAAGACGAACATTGGGAAATTAAACGATGGAAGTGAAATTACTAGCCTACAAAACATACATTAGACCCGTGCTAGAATATGCCGCGCCGGTATGGGACCCGTACACGCGAACGAACATCGACAAACTAGAAAGAGTACAGAGAAAAGCCGTCATATTTATTGTTAATCCTTATAGCTGGCGCGTATCCCCATCGAGTCTCATTGAGGCCGCAAACTTATAAAAATTAGAAACGCGACGTCACCGGGACAGGCTAAAGTTGTTCTATTTATTATACAATGATAAACTTGGCATAGACAAAGCAAACTACCTCACAATGACCGATCGCCGCCCGACGCGTTCATATCACACGAAAAAAGTTACAGATTTTTCTCGTCGCACACACGTATGTAAACATTCCTTCTTTCCTCAAACAGTCGATAGTTCGAATTTCCTAAATCAGAGTACGGTCGAATGCCCTACTGTGGATATATTCATGAAAAACCTCTCTATTTAAGTAGCTGTCTTATTGTTCTCGTCTAACTTCTTCCTTAAGGGTATATTTAATACTGCTGTGTGCTAATCGCTCCTTCTGACTTTCATGTTCTCTGTTCCGTAGTGGTTTCTTGCATGCAAACGGTGCCTTTCAAAACAGTTGTGCGCGTGCGTATCGTGTTCTTTCTTGTGTAAACATTGTTCCCATTTTTTTTCTCGTTTTTTGTTTTTTTTTCTGTCCCTCAGCGATGTGTAAACGTTTTTCTCCGAGTGCATTTGATTTTTTTTGAAGTTATTCGTTGTATAGCAATTTTTGTCATGGTGCCGTTTTTTTATAATTGCAGATAGTTGTTATCGGCTCACTCTTCTGCAGTGGCGCGTAAAGTGTCATGAGCGTAAAATTTCTGTGCAGATATCCGCTTTCTCTGTTGTGTTTTCTTTTGTTTTCTTTTGTTCTCTGACAAATGTTGTCAATGAGTGTCATGTTATTTTTTTCTCTGTTGCATTAATATGTACCGAGTTAGCTATTGCATCCTTGCGAATGTAAACATGTAATCCCACCCTGCCCAAGGCCGGGCTCTCAGGCTGGCAGTATTCATAAATAAATAAATAAATAAATAAATAAATAAATAACACTTGCTGTTAGAGCATTCTGTTAGCAAAGTAGGGAAACGAATACATGGTATGGGGCCAGTGAAGTTGCTTATGTGCAACTTATTTGTCTTTTTTTTTCGTGTAAACTTTTGCAGTCTAGGGAAAATAAATCATTACTTACTATTACTATAAGTGCTCAGTATCAGTTGTATGATATCCGTAATCTCCAAGATTATTTTATTTAGTTATTTATTTCTTTACACGATACTGAAAGCGTCACTTTAGAAGCTCTATGAGGAGCCGTCAGGCATCAACTATACAAGAAAGGGGAACAGGTGTAGTTCTGGACAACTATGCAAGATAACGCGCATGTAACAAGCAAACAATCAAATTTTGTTCACGTGGGAGAATAATACAGCAATATAGAATACATAAATTGGGAACCTCAAAGGCAACAATTTGTGCACTCAGTGTAATATCAAATCCACATGCAGAGTGCACTGGGAAGCAACAAGTGGAATAAGCAAAGCCAAATTGTTTAGAATAAACTGCAAACCACTGGACAATGAAAGCACTCAACAGGTCAAACCAAGCACTACACAGATACAGGGGTTATGCCGGACTGTTTGTGTACCTTGATTGCGGAAATAAATAATTGCACATTATGGCGCTCTCCAGCAGCCAGTTTATTCCATTCGCGGATGGTGCGGGGTACAACCAATGTTTAAAAGCATCAGTTCGACATAAGTATTCCTTGCCTTTTTAGAATGTTGCACACACGTGAATCGTCAAGATAAACTAAACAGAAAAGCGAAATTCTCATCGAGTGCATAGACCAAGTGGAAAGGGAGACAGATTTCTAGTGGAAGTCGCCAAGGCATTATGCTGTGCAGACTAGAGCTAATCAAAGTGTTTTACTTCAAAGCCAACTTTTTTTGCTGAAACGGAGGTACAGGCGTAGAAAATAGGGCACATTAACTTAGGGATAAGTAAGTTGTGGATCGATGAAATCCCTTCTTTGACACTTAGGGAAATGTTTGCTACTCGAAAACATTTAAGCGGTAAAGGTGTTATGAATGCCTATTTCAATGTGTAGAAAAGAAAAGTATTGTTTTCGGTCAACAGTCCTGAGGCCGCAGTGACTGTACCCAGAGCAGCGGCATTCGATATCGCGCCGGTGTCATCAATAGTGCTCGCAGACGCTTATCAGCTGCTTGGATAACAGAGAGTGAGGCTAAACATCCTTCACGGTGCCGCACAGTGGCTGATCATAACCTGGCCAAGAGGCAGTGTTGCATTGGGGTGCTTTTTACCCTTTCGCTCTCCTACTGCATGAGCTTGCTGTGGGTGGAAAAGAGCCGTTTCAAGCTGATGTGACGCTTCGTAGTGTACTGTTTATACCTGCAAAGCTTGCTCATATGTGTGGGCTGTCCTGGAAAGGTGGAGTCTCAGGTTTGGAATGCAACAGCAATTGTGGGAACCAACCTTAGGAGCTGTGCAGGTCTACCTGCCTCTTTCTTAATTTCCAGTTATGTGTTCATGTAGTGAGGCCCCAGCAAGGAGTCTTTATTTGTTGGTTATCTTCAACGTATCTAAGATTTCTTTACCATGCCATGGCAGCTTAGTGGCTAAGGTGTCGCACTGATAATCAAAGGGTGCTGTATGATCCTGACTGCGGCAGCGGTATCGGAACTAGAGGTGAAAAAATATTGCCGAGGGGTCGAGACTTCAATTCCCATTCATGGTTTCATCATGCTATCAATTTATAGGTCTTTTTTAGGGAGCATACATGTCTAGGTGTGGCTTTACTGCGTAAATCCACAAAAGTTAAATTTTTAATGGTCACTGCATGGAACCATGTCGTCGTGACGCACATAATATAACCGGAGAAAAAAAAAACAGATGAACATTCTCATGCACATGCCCGCTCGCATCATCCACGTGAGGTTTTTACTGATCATAAAAACAGTTCATCTACATTCCAAATTCTAGAAATCATAATGTGCACCATGATCAGAGCACAATCTCTTAATTTTTATTTACATGCTACATCTTTTGCTGGCAGCAAGAAGGGGGGCGGCACTTTCTTTCGTTAAAGGCAAGTTGTGTGCACAGTGACTCGTTATTTTCAGGTGTGTGCTGAGGTTGGGGTTGCCATGTGGCATGAAGTAAAATGTGTGAATGAAAGCATGCTTTGGTGTTTATTGTTCGTCGCGTAGTTTGAGGAGGGGAGCAAGTGTACTGTGTGGGATGACTGGTTCCTTTTTTTGTTCCTTTTCATCAATCAAATGGCTCTTTAGCCACTCCACTAGCAGTCGGTGCCCACAGAAACTGTATGATATTTCACGTGACCACTTCTTAAATAAACAATATACAGATACATTTAGTGCTACAGCAAGTGATTCATTGGTCACAAAATCTTGTATTATATCTCGGTACACGCTGAAAGTCACTGATGGGCAGTGTAGTAACCTCGAATGAACATTACCGTTCATTTCTGTATTATTATCAACATCAGCTGCCTATCTACGCCCACTGCAGGGCAAAGTCCTCTCCCATTAATATCCAATTATCATGGTCCTGTGCTAACTCCGACCAATTTATCCTCGCAAACTTTTTGATCTGATATGACAATCTAACTTTCTGCTGCCTCCTGCCACGCTTGCCTTCCCAAGGTATCCACTCTGCTCCCCTAATGACCGCCGGTTATCTCGGTTTCACATTACACGCCCTGCGTACACCTATTTCTTCTTAATTTCTACTAACATGTCCTTAACAGAAGTTTGTTCCCTGACCCACTCCACTTTCTTCCTGTCCGTCAATGTTACACCCATCATCTTCTGTTCCATTGCCTGCTGAGTCGTCCTTAATTTAAGTTAGACCCTTTTAGTGAGCCTCGAAGTTTCTTCCCCGTGTGTGAGCACCGATAATATGGAGCTGTCATACACTTTCTTTGCAGGGACAATGGTGGGTGTGATGTTATGGCAGGTTCAGGGCCGTAGTGGGAGCGGCTCTCAAGTGACGAGGCAGGTGACCAAATTCAAACCACGGAAATATTTATAAAAAAAAATAAAAGGCAGAAAAAGGAAGGGGGAAAAATGAATAAAGATGCCGCGAGTCCGGCGTGGCACGCGAATACGCTGTCGCTGTCAGAAGGGTCCGAGTCCGAGCCGCGCGAAATCGCTCAAGGGCCTCACAGTTTTTGGCGGCGGCGGGAGCGACAGCGAGTAGAAGCTCCGGTCGAGGCGGCTACCGCTGGCGGTTGTTGTCGTTGACGCGGCGTGGCCCCGGCATCCGAGCACAGTCACCGCGCCATGACGACGTTACCGTTGGTCTGCCCGAGAAGCTGGTCGGCGGGAACACGAGCAGTGCTTGGGGTAGCGCTCCCGCAGTCCGGGCGACTGCCGCTGAAGCGCCGGGTCCTCACAGGATCGGCGTACCCGCAGTCCGGTCGACTGCCGCTGGTCCGCCAGGCTACCACGGGGTAGACGCTCCGCTGGTTGCCCTCGATCGCTTCTCGATCCTTCTGGAACCCCCGAGCCTCGTTCCTCCTCTTTCTCCCTTGTCTCGAGCCCCTTTTCGATCTTCGCTTCTTCCTCTTCACTTTGCCACTCGCACGCTTGCTGAGCCTTTTCCCCGCCGTTGCTTCTTGTATTTCCCGCGCTCAGGCCACTTCATGACATCACCCCCCGCACAAGAAAGTTGCCGGGTGAAAACACGCGCACTTTCACAACTTCACGCGGGAAAAACAAAAGGAAGAAGGGTATTAAAAGTAAGAACTGCAAATATTGTGCACGAAAGTTATCAATACCATACTTGACGACTAGGCATACAAGTGCCCATGAAATTGCTAGAGCGTTCCCTCGGCTTTTTATATCTGACCCTACGTTTTCGCATTCCTTGATGCAGTGAACTGTGGGCGAATACGCTTGCAAACAAAGGCTCAATTTGAGCACTTAGTTGTTCCTTTCCGTAGGGTTAGGTGTCCTTTCGGATGGCCCACACAAGCGCTAAGCATTCCCGGTCGAGTGTTGCATAACGGTTTTCTCGCGGGACAAACGTTCGGCTTGCATATGAACCCTGGTGCGGCCGGGCGCTGTATTCCGGTAGCTGTACTCCTCCGGGGCTTCTCTGTGAGCCGTCTATTTAAAGAACAAACAATTTGCTTCTTTTGGAGGGGCAGGAAGGGTTTTTGTTCCCAATCGATGTAACCTTCTATCGCACTGACGGCCGCTACGCACGAGGACGCCTGTTGTCGTGCCTGGTATTTCTTGGGCACGTTTACGGGAAAGAGGGTGGTTTTCCTGCCCATGTCGGCTTCGGAGTCGACGTCGTCCTTTCGTCCCCTTTCGTCCTCGAGGTCGTCCTTTCGTAGTCGAGGTCGTCCTCTTCCCTTCGGTGCAGTCCTTTGGCAGATGTAACAGGATTTTACGAGTTGCTTCACGTCGGCATGCACCCTCGGCCAGTAAAATTCGTCGAGAATCCTTTTCGTTGTTTTTCGGATGCCGTGGTGTCGAGTCATGATGCCTTCGTGTGCCCTCTGTAGCACTGCGTTCCTCAAAGGTTGGGGTACCACCACCTGTTTGAATGAGCGTCCAGACAAAAGGTGATACTGCCGGTACAGCAATCCCCTGTCTACGACATATTTGTAGTGGTTGCCACTCCTGGATGTGAAAGTTGTCCCCCGCTTCCGAAAACAGTCTTTCAAGCTGTCATCCTGTTCTTGTTTTTCCTTGAGCTCATCTCTCGTGACCTCCGCGATGTTAAAGCTACCTGTAGGCAGCCTGTCGATTTCGGCGACAGCCACGAGCTTCTGAGAGTCCATCGCAGTATTAGAGCTGCCCGAGCTCTGAGCTGGTTCTTGATAGCTTTCTGGGGTTGTCTTGGCTTCATCAACATGTGGATGCCATTTCCAGTCAGGGTCGTTGGGTGGTCTGGCTCCTGGTATGTTCCCTAGTACTAAATCATACAATGGATCCTGCATGCATTTCACCAGAAGCATCCCTGAAAAGTAGGGCGTGTGGACCTTGACGTACGCTTCTTGAAGTTGCTGCGCAGTTTTGTCCACGAACACCACACTGGAAGCTTGGCCCGTCAGACAAGAGTCTTGCACAAGATCGCGGCGCACGATTACGGTATTACTGCCGGAGTCTCGTAGCACCGATATCCGCTTCCCGTACATTTCCCCAGTCACCACAGGTAGGTTTTCAACCAAGAACTTGTTGATCCTTGAGTCGCTCTTTTCTGGCTGTTCGGGGGTCCCCTTCTGTAGACGTCGGCGCTTTGCTACGGTGCACGCCGAAACCTGTTTTGCGTCGCCCTCTTTGCCTTGGCAGTTCTCAGTTCTATGGCCAGGTTTTCCGCACTTGCCGCAGCTACCATGCCGTCCTGACATTCTACAGTCACTAGCACGGTGGCCTAGTTTGCCGCAGATGAAACAACCTTGGGTCTTCGTTAATTTTGGGGCCTGATCTGACCTCTGGTCCCGTCTCGGTTCATCTCGGGCCTTACCCAAGTTTTTGATGGCCTGTGCTTCCATGAAGTGGTCGCATGCTTCTGCCATCTCCTTAGTTGTCTTGCAGTTCCTTTCCTTGATAAAGACTGCTAGTTGCGTATGGCAGCACTTCTAGAATTGTTCCCCAATCATTCTGTCTCGCAGTTCGTCGAAAGTTTTCGCGACGCCGGACGTCTCTAGCCACCTGTCAAAATAGCCAGCAAGGCGAGAAACGAACTGTACGCCGGTTTCCCCGTCTTCGGCTTTTGCATTCCTGAACTTTTCGTTGTACCCCTGCGAAGTGAAGCGGAATCGTTGAAGCAGGGCCAGCTTCACTTTTCTGTAATCTAGGGAGTCCTCTGGGGTCATTCTCCCTATCACTGTCAGCGCTTCACCCGCGAGGCACATACTCAGAGCTACTGCCCATTCATTTTCAGGCCACTTCTGCGAAAGCGCGATTCTTTCGAACCTGACAAGATAGGCGTCGAGATCGTCTCTCCTATCATCAAAAGGCGGGATAAGCTTGTGAGGGCTGACCGCCGTTGCGTGTCCCGAGGCTACAGGTTCAGGTGCTGAGCGATCAACTTGCGCGCTATCCCTCGCGAGCTCTTGCAAGTGGATCTTCATCTCTAATGTCTTCTGCTCCCGCTCGGATGCTTCTTTATCCCGTTGCGCTTCTTCCCTCGCGCGTTCTGCAGCTTCTTTCACGGCCTCACGCTCTGCCAGCCGTTCTTCCCTTAATCGAGCCTGCTCAGACTTCACCCATTCCCGAAGCTCCGCGTCCTTGTAACCCAATTCCTTTCCTAGAGCGATAGTCTTTTCGAGGTCCATGCTGCCACTTCACTCGTGAATTCCGCTCGGTTCTACGTCCTGCTCTTCAAGATGTTAAGAAGAGTCCTGTCGCGGACGCCACTTGTGATGTTATGGCAGGTTCAGGGCCGTAGTGGGAGCGGCTCTCAAGTGACGAGGCAGGTGACCAAATTCAAACCACGGAAATATTTATAAAAAAAAAATAAAAGGCAGAAAAAGGAAGGGGGAAAAATGAATAAAGATGCCGCGAGTCCGGCGTGGCACGCGAATACGCTGTCGCTGTCAGAAGGGTCCGAGTCCGAGCCGCGCGAAATCGCTCAAGGGCCTCACAGTTTTTGGCGGCGGCGGGAGCGACAGCGAGTAGAAGCTCCGGTCGAGGCGGCTACCGCTGGCGGTTGTTGTCGTTGACGCGGCGTGGCCCCGGCATCCGAGCACAGTCACCGCGCCATGACGACGTTACCGTTGGTCTGCCCGAGAAGCTCGTCGGCGGGAACACGAGCAGTGCTTGGGGTAGCGCTCCCGCAGTCCGGGCGACTGCCGCTGAAGCGCAGGGTCCTCACAGGATCGGCGTACCCGCAGTCCGGTCGACTGCCGCTGGTCCGCCAGGCTACCACGGGGTAGACGCTCCGCTGGTTGCCCTCGATCGCTTCTCGATCCTTCTGGAACCCCCGAGCCTCGTTCCTCCTCTTTCTCCCTTGTCTCGAGCCCCTTTTCGATCTTCGCTTCTTCCTCTTCACTTTGCCACTCGCACGCTTGCTGAGCCTTTTCCCCGCCGTTGCTTCTTGTATTTCCCGCGCTCAGGCCACTTCATGACAGTGGGCTACCATTCTTTATTATACAGTGGAAACCCGCTGGTACGTCCCCCGGACTTACGATGACCCGCTTGTTACGCCGGATCACCGCGGTCCCGGCTAACGCCCCATGGAAACAATGCATTAAAAACCCTGATGATATGACGCTCGGGTGCACGCGGTCCGCTTCATCGACGTACCCCGGCTGGAATAAACCGGCGTTTTTCCCAATTTTACACCGTTTCGCAGCCCCATCCCTACCTTTATTCGTAACCCTCGCTTGATGCTGCTTGATGCACAAATGTCCGCATGCACGCGAGACCACTTTGTGAACAGTCGTATGGAAGCAGGCAGGTATTCGTGAGCGTGAGTTAACCTTCGACGACCTCACGCGGCAGTAGCACGCCAATGCGCCAACCGCGAGAAGTGTAGTGTGGTGTTCAGGCCGTCCGTGAATTTGAAGCTTCCATCGAGCCGCCTACGAACGCGCAAACACTACGACGCAACCCCACTTCTTTGCATCAAGACCCGCTTTCCTCGCCCGCTTGATCCAAGTTTTTTCCTTTCACGATGCTCTCTCCCCCGTTTTCTACTATCTGCTTATCAGTTATTTTCAAAGCGGTGTTGTCACTCCGCTGGTTTCTTTGCTAAAGTGCCTACATTCACGCGCGCCCACCGCAAGGGTTAACGACACGCATACGTTGGCACCGCAATTTGGGTCAGTCGCTGGCCGCCACAGCAAGTCACTGTAGAGAGACCACGCTATATTCTTGCAGCAACATGGTTTGCTCGCAAAGTTTAAATCATGTTTTCTATTTTTCCCGTTTTTGGGTCTTGTAGTAAACGAAAACATCCATTTGTTGAGCACTTCGACCCAACAGTGATGGCACGCGGTCATTTGAAGGGTGTCTCCACCCTGTAGGGGAATTCCGTTTTTTGATCTCGACCAAGTATTATCGTTCATTTTGGTTAGCCTTGGCAGTTTGACGCTCTCTTTGTCCCTTCTCAATTTGCTAAACTAAGTCGGCCTTATCTCTCGCGCGCAAGCGCACTGCTTACGCGCTCTAAAAAGCGTCTGCTGGCATGGGGGTCGCGTAGTGCGTAGAGCTTGGCTGGCGGGCTAGCTCGGACGCTGTGGAGGGAGGGGGCACAACATGGGCGTTTCTTTTTTAACTTGGCATTTCAGACACCCATTCGTAAATCAAGCGAGAACACGCTAAATATACTAGTTTAAATTAGTTTTTAGCCCACCTGTCGTCGGAGACTGCCTACATGGCCGGCATTTACCCGAACTCCGGTCCTACAATATCCCGGTCATACGACGCTTTCTCTCGGTCCCTTGAAAGTCGTATTATCGGAGTTTCGCTGTACCAGTGTTAAAAGCTGTATTAACGATACAGATTTTCCTGTACTCATGCCTAGATTGAAGAACTGGCTGGCAAGGGAGGTGCTACTGCAAGAGTCTGCACCAGGCACCTGCTCAAGCTACTGTTGACGTTCAACTTGGCACAGGAGTTTTCCAGGTTTGGGAAAAAAAGCGAAGCACGCTTTTTCCACCTGCTAACCCCATCTTGCATGGTGGGTAACTAGATATCTTCATATTGTTACAGATATCAATTTTTTTCACGAAATAATGTATAGGGCCAAGATTTTTATTGTCAGTCACATCCCGTGCAAATATCAGCTTTGTCGACGACCTGCGACTTCGTAGTTTTTATTGCTAGAAGAGGTATTAAATTTCTTTCAGCCTTTGGGCCACGAAATCTTTTCTCACAATCAATTTGGCAGTTTCTGGCACCGCAACGAAGAACGCAAAGTGTTCAGGAATTCCTGTCTCGCACTATTGAACTGCCATGGAATCATTTCTTTGCTTCCATGCATTTTTATTTTCTGTTATTGTTCTTCGATTGTATTACTTGGGGTGAATTACTTAGTCGTGTAAATCTGTCTTGTTGTAACTATTATTAAATCATTTCGGTGTTTGCCCGTTTTTTCTTTCGTTTCTAAAGCATATCACATTGTATGAAATATCGAAATAGCGTAACTTTGTTTTGTATTTGTAAGCACCATTTAATAATTTCTGTTCCTAAAGTTTTTTTGTTTGTTGTCCTGCCATTTCGCTAGGTGTAAATCAATTCAACATGTAAATTTCTATGGCTCGTGTAACCTCCGTACGGTCACTTCTGTATATACGCTGTATATACGCCTTCTTTTTTAGTGTTTATAACCATTTCCGTATATGTGGGTTGGTTTAAAGTGCGTTATGGCACTCGCAAACACCATTCAACACCACTCCTGTGTTTCCAAGGTATTTTGGTTTTATTGTTCGCCAATCTTTTCACTAGGTGTGAATTATTCAGTTTTGTAAATTTGTCGTGTTATTGTAACCACGATTTAATCATTTCTGTTTCTATACTTTTCTTGCATTGTTTTTCACCAATTTCACTTAGTGTGAGATATTTCAAGCTGCGTAACTATATCTTGTTCTTGCAGTGTGGGTTTACATGTTTCCTTTCTTTCCTTTTTTTGCCAATCTTTCAACTCTGCGTGACTTATTTAGTCATGAAATTTGAGCTATCCATACAATCTGGACCCTTTACGCCAGGGCAGATAGGCATCAAAACTTAAGTGCTTGTGGTTTGAAAATGTATTACATAATTCTGAAGTCAATATAAGCTGTTTTACCTGAATTCTTTTGTGTTTTATGTGTACTTTGAAAGCTTTCTTTCTGCCCAGCTCCACTTATTTACAGCTATCTTGGCAAGACTGTCATTTTGGTCAGTTTAATTGTTTATTTGTTTTTCTGACAGTTTATTTGCAGATGGCCTGTACAGCCGTGCTGTGTAGTCCAATTAGATGACACCAGTGTGATGGCCACAGTGTCAAGGATACTTGTGCTGATAAGAACTGGTGTGCTGTTACTGCGCTTGTTTTCGATGTGACATTTCTTGTTTGGAGCTGTGCTTTGTGTGCTTCTGCAAGGCGTTTGTGGTCAGCTTGGCTCTTCACATGAGACTTCATGCCATATGCAACACTTCAAAAGTGGAATCACATTACTCTAGTACCCAGGCACCAAGTAACAATAAACAGTGCTGAATGAGGACATGTAATGTATTTGAAGTGAAAATACCCACGACACGTAGGCAACCTCGCAAAGAAGGCTAGCGAAGCTCCTAAATAATGTATAAAGAATGTAAATTTAATGCATACAGGTTTATCTCAACAATATCATGCTAACGTTGACTAGATGTAGATTTAACAAAGTAATGTCTGTGCCAAAGACAGCAAAAATATGTAGAGTAGACATACCAATACGTCTTGAATGCGTACCACACAATATTATATAAGCTGTACCACTAAGATAACATTCCGTAAACAGCGTGTAGATGTACCATGAGAGGTACATTCTACGTTATCCTTTGTGTGATTTTCACGGGTTCTTTGTAGTTGTAGGAACGTTGAGTATACGTAATTTTCACCCTAACGGTACGTCTCCTGGACATCTGCAACGTCGGTTTCTGACATCTCCAGGATATCTACGCCACGTAATGCGGTTTGCTGGCACGGTTAGTCCGCCACCCGGTTGGTCCACGAACTGCTGAGAGCCATAGGAAAAAAGAAGGTCGGCACGAGCAGGGACTGAACTACCGACGCCCGCAATTATACACACAGGACCCGACGCGCTATCATTACACCACGCCGCCGGACCAATGGTATGGTAGATAATATTCAAGTGTACAGCAATGGAGGCATTGGTACAGCGTGTAGTGCTGTGCCAGATAGATTCATTGCAACTGGTGCCGGAATTTCTATCTGAGCAAGCGACCTTGACCGCGAGTGGAGCTTTCGCTTAGCGCTTTGCTAACTTTAGGGGCTATTGCTCAGTTCGATTCTAAGTACGGCCTGAATCAGTTTTTTCTCGTAAAGAACAATCAACTCGTCTCCTGGTTGAGATTTATGCCTAGGGGATCGGACGACGCATTTGCTTCCGCAAAAACTAGCGCAAACTAAGTGTATTCTTAGACTTCGATACATATGTTAAGTGCTCTAGGTATCGTGTGTGAAAGCGGTCGTCTGTGGAAGTGTCAAAATAGGAAAACACCATATTTTCCTGCATCGGTGAAATCAAATTCGGTGTTACTTAGACTGAATTCTTCAAGTTATCGTCGCTAGACGATCGCGACTGGGAAACGCAACCGGGTTTTACAGCAGATGCTGCATTGTAAAAGCTTTGGTGCACAAGGCAATTATGTACGGAGTATAAAAGATAACTTCAAGACGCTGATCTGTAGTGAGCATTTTATTTTCGAGTTGTCAGCAGCAAGTAATGCGCTTCTTTTCTCTTCTGTTAAACATATTGTCACGAAGTCAAAGATGACACAGTCGTCTTCAAGGAAAAAGAAGTTTATTGGACGGAACTTGTGCTCCCCTTGCAACTCAATGAATACACAAGCGGCGAAGCAGCAGTCAACAGTGACGTGCGTAGGCGAATCTCGGCGAATCGAATACCGCGGCGCCTGCTCTGCATGATTTTATCTTTCCTCGCGAGCGTTTCTCGATGCCTTCGATTTACGTCCAGAACATTGTAGATCAAAGAAGATTATTCCAGGCCAGTGAAGTTAGGGCGAAATGCTCTAATCGGAATGAGATAACCCGTGCGGGATAAAAATAAAGGGAACATGCACTTCGCTTGGGACACTGATAACACAGCCGGGCGCAGCCGGGGAGTAAAAAGAAACCATAAAGAAACAAACCCAATGCATGGTTCACGGCAACATACATATTCATTACGCTTGGGGATCAACGTGTGCTATTGTCACTAATATTGTGTTATTGTTGACGGACTCAAAATATTTCATTGACCGCTATTACCTCGCCCGAATCGTGTGCAACACAGCTTATCAACATAACCTCACCTAGAAGCGTCTGTCGGTCGCGCTTCGCCGCTCCTTGCCATTACCCGCCGCTCGATTGCCGCTATGCGCCTTTCTTATAATTAACATCGATATTTTCTCCCGTGACACCATGTGAAGGACCCACTTGACTTGTATGTTGGAAATCTGAAACGGTCGACAGACATATGGGTGAAATGGCAACGACGGCGCAATTACACGGGATTAACGGCGCAGCAAAGGGACTAAATGCTTGCGTTTCGTCTTCCCGTTACTTCTTCTAAACAGGCGGGGACGAACAGTTAGTATTTCTGCACACGGCACACACTCTGCTACATATAATACTCCCCTTGAAGATGAACTATTGCCCGCGGAGACTAACAGCTATATTTTAGTCCTCATTTTAGACCTTTTTACCTAAGCATGTAGGGCGTCTGGAAGCCGAATACTTCCCTCATGAGTATTTGAATGGGTACCCTCGTATTCTAACACTATGTTGATTTTCCGCAGACCATGGATACCCCACCATTTTGTGTATATTTCCCCACAAAGGCGTTAGTTCGCAAGCAGCCTGCCTAGCTTCACAAAGCAAAGGACTGTCCTTGGAATCCTCGTAGCCTTTTTGATGTCAAGCCTTGTACATCTATAACAACGCTTTAGCTTCCATTTTTTCTCTCCATTTATTCGTTTCTTTCTGCCTTGGCTCTTTTTGGTTACCTTGGCTGTCTTGGATACGCCCCTGTTGTTTCTGTATTTCATCTTTAGCCTTCCAGTCTTCCTTGGTCAGGTGGTTTGGTGAAACATTGAGGGAAATTCTCTAGAGGGCGAGCTGCCCTGACTCTGCGCTTTCGCGACCTCATAAAGAGCTTTATAACATTCGTAAGGACGACGCAGCAGCAACAAACTGCGCATTCTTTTGCTGCCACATTAAACTCATACACACTCAGAGATAAGTAATGCTCACGCATGTAGAGGTCATAGTGATTGTTTTCCTTTTGACGGATTCATTTTCGGTTTTAATTCGTGAAGCTACACCTCTGCCATGAGGCGCGCCGTAGTGGAGGGCCCCTGCTTAATTTTGATCCCCTGCAGATATTTTCTGTGCGATCAAATCTCAACATACGGCAGGTTTCGCTTTTCGCCTCTATGAGGAAGCGGCCACCACTGCTCGGGTCGAACGCCCGTCCTTGAGCTCAGCAGCCCAGCCCCTCAGCCACCTTTAGCTACGCCTTAGCCAGTGAGCCACAGTGGCACGTTGCCTTTTGTTTTTACTTTGGCGGTCGCTTAAGCGGTTCGAGTAATTGCACGAATCCTTAAATTCTAGGGACTCCTGAACATCGGGTTCGTTGAGTAAGCACCACAAGAGAAGCCATCCGTCAGGAGCGCGAACAGCGAATGCGGAAAGTAGTTCTTTTTTCTCGTTTGTAAGAAAAGGAATTTCAAAAGTGGTAGCAAAGAAAGAAAACTGAGGAAATTTGTGCTTTGGGTTGGATGATAACTCGACGTCTTCGGATAACGTACGGTCTAAGCAGCAATTTGATCTACAATAGAAATGGACCGCGCTTGTGTATTTCCTGTGTTTAAGTCTGTCCTGCCATTATGTCTGTTTGCCAGTGAACAATTACTCGTACACATACAATTCCTCGTACAATTCGTACAATTCGTACAAATGGTACACTTTGTTGAGTACACTACAATTTTGTACAATTCCTCGAGTACATTGTTTAGTTATGGACAGCGGTGGCTGGGGCACCAAAGAATGTGAAATGCCTTAACGAGGAAAATAAAAAGGTAAAACAGACCAACGTAGCATAAACGATTGGCCTTTGAATTAATTAAAATTTGAACTGTATTGAAATTTAAAATTTCTGAAAAGACCATGAACGTTATAAGCTTAACGAGAATCAATTCTAACGTTCCTATTAACCAGCAAACAAAAACACGTCCACGTATAAACAAATTCCAGCAAACGTGACAGTTCCATTAAAAGAACAAACTTGAAAAAAAAAAAACACTTTTAAGACTGTTTGCTGGGTGGGGACTCTTATATCGAGTAATTTATTCCGCTACCGGAGGTGGACAGATCGGGGTCGCGGTGTGCTATTAATATTGGAAATTAAATGTAAATGACTTGAGACGCCTTCAGGCGTAAATATTTCCTCCTTTTTTCAAGCGAAACCAGCAGCACTTCTGTCATGTTTGTAACAATACTTGGATGATGTCGTGGGATTCATTGCCTGATCCAAGCTTTTAATGGATAGAGGGACAAGCCCGGAGGGCGTGCTTTGTAGATAGGAAAGTAAAGAATGGGAAAGTAGTCGAAGTGATTCGTCAAACAATATCTTTGTGACCACTCATTTTTCGTCATGTCTGTGGTGTGAAGCATGTTCTCAGGATGGGTATTCGCCCGTGGAACCTGAGCAAGTGAGACAAAAAACAGCGCTCATTCCCTACGTTTATGGTGTTAGCCATGTCTTCAAGAAGATTGTCAGTAAGGCGGGTGTGCGGCTCGTATTCTCCGCACGTAACAAACTGAGCCGTTTGTGCAAGCGTGTCAACGCTGAAGTTCGGTAGTTGAGCTCATGCCTAAAAAAGCACAGCACTAGCTATGTCGACTGTGTTGAAAAAGTCGTGTACGAAATCTCGTCGTCGCCGTGTGGCCGTACGTGTACGTAGGGCAGACAGGCCGCTGCCTAAATAATCGCCTGAGGGAGCATGCGTATAATGTAAGGTCGTCCACAAGTAGGCCCTTGGCAACACATTGCGCTTCCTGCGGCTGCACTCCACTCTTCCATGAATGCGCGATACTCGCACGGTATCTCGGACAGAGGGAGCGAAAAATATTTGAAGCCCTTCAAATCAAAAAGAAAGGAAACGCGTGTGTGAGCGAGCCGTCTGTTGCACTTGCGGAGAAGGAAGTATATTACTTGTCCTGAGCATCTTAACGCCAAAAATCACCGGTGGCGATTACGTTTGTGTAAGGAGCTACCATATTTCATTGCATTATCTGTTTTCGTTCTTTTTTCATTTTTTCGTTGTTCTATCTTATACTCTATATATGTTTCTGTCGCAATAAAGCACTCAGTTGTTCGTCAGTGCCTGTGGTTTGTTGTCTTTACTTCGTTCTGTCTTTTGCGCCGTTTTTTCTTTGGAATACCAATTTGGTTGTGTTCTAACAGGTATTACAAAAGACGAATGGAACAACCGGTTCTGGTAAATAGCGATTATAAAAGTTTCGTCAGCTTTCTCGAAGTTCTCAAACGTACAGAAGTATTTATTTTAAATCTGTATAAAAGGGAATCACTAAGCTCAGAGGCCGGAATGTTTCCGTGTCTGTGCTTGTGTCACGCGGTGGTGTATCCCGTAGCTAGCACATCAGGATGGCTAGGTTGCGCTGTCTCACCCTTCGAAAGACACTCCTCTCCGTTTTCTTTTTTCCGAAGCACGGCCGGGCCAGAGCGGTGGCGTCCGCCGCTCGAGCCCGGCCGTGGCCGATGCTGCTGCGTTCGGGACGGCGCTCCCGCGAATCCCAAGTAACGGCGGGCAGATTATCTGGTAGCACTCTTCCTAGAGCCACGCGTGTGAATTCAAGTGACGTCGCATGGGCAATTGTTGGGGGGTCGTTTATAGCTTTGTTTTCTAACCACCTTCACAGCGTAGATTTAAGCCAATTTTTTTCATTCAAAGCGACAAATATAGTTCCTGAAACGCAAACAAAGGCACAAAATTACGAGTCATGTAAGTATGCGTTGGATAGATGTTGGGCTCGCGCCACAAAGACGGTGATATTTATATTGCTGATGGACACTTAACGCCATGGCTACGGCGTTGTGCTGCTGAGTACAAGGACGCCGGGTCGAATCTCGGTCCGCGGCCACCTCTTTTCTGATGGAGGCGAAAACTCAAAACGACCGTATTTTCGGCTTTCGGCGCACGTTAAAGATCCCTAGGTGCTCAAAATTATTCCGGAGCTCACCACTATGGCTTGCCTCTACAGCGTCAGCGAGTAACCTCATAATCAATAAATCGACACTAAAGGCCACTCAACGCAGGTTGATTATTCCCTAAGTACGAAAAAGTCTTCCACAGCCTCGTGTAGGAATTGAACTTTGTTTTTACAAGGAGCGGTTCTGGTTTTGAAATTAAATTTCTCTTTGCAATGAGCGGCTCTGTTTTTAAAATTTGCGCTGCAACCACATTCGCAGCGAAGACTATCAATATGTGAGGGCCAATTGTGGTTGAGACTATGTTGGTTATCGAGCAATTCCGTGCTGAGACATCGGCCAGCTGACACACGTGAAGGGGATACTCCAAACCACCATCTGGCAGAAAACATACTTTAGGCATGTCTGGTGTCACACCCTTCGCCCAGGGGATAATTAATGTAGCCCGGACGTTACGCAGAGGTCGTGCTGTCAAACGTGCATCTTGCGGTACGTTTCCTGTACGTTGTGGTTGCTTACCGCATTACATTTGCTCACCCTTATCGTGTGGCCCTTGTTTTATTGCTAATATACCAGGTGTCCGAACGCATGGTTCAGCGAACTCCAATAAAATCTGCGCGCCAACACTTTGTCCTTTATTTCCAACCAATGCCGTGAAGGTCGTTTCACCGAGACCCTGACATGGTGCTGTAACTTTATTTTGACGAGCAAGTCAGTAGACTGGATCGTTTCCGCAGCCTTCAATATAAGTTAGCTCTAATGAACTTTTATCAATCAGCCATCAGTCTGCATTCGAAAAAACAAACGGTTCATTTGGAAGTGAATCGTTCGTGCTATAACAAAACTCGCCTCAAAAATTGTTGCTCCTTTGCATTCTTCTACGGTTTTGCTATCGATGTTTATGAAGAATGTTATTTGTAAGCTCAGCGCTCGTCCCGTGTGTTCCTTGACACCGTCATCTTGCGCAGTTTTCTTCAATCATAAAATTGAAAAAAAACGTGTATATTCTGCTCTGTATAATTGTCGTTGTTGCTCCTTTCGACTAAAGAAAATGGCGGCCGCTGCGAACAGTAAATAAAATACTTTAGAGTTCGTACGACATTTGAGCCTTGGTCTGCAGAGCTGGAGCCCAAAGCCTTACCACTGCGCTGCCTACGCCAGCTTCCAGCGGTCCAACAGTAGATTGACCACTGCATGCCGCCCTAGACGTGAATGTGACCGCACGTGAGTAGAACAAACGCAGCCCAGCTGCGCGGGACACTGAGTCTAATTAAGCTGTGGCCGGCTCACTGAAGTCTTTCGCGCCGAATGACGAAAAAATGAAACCCCAGAAGGAGAAGCCAACACCGTGAAAGAAGTGGTTGATAAATGTTCCCCAACTTTCGCCTTCAATGCAAGCAAACAGACTCAAGTAACACAAGACATTTTTATTGGATTGTCGTACTCAAACAGTCTGAGTTTACTGGGATGGCAAATGGAGAGGCAAAATACAACTTGGTTGATTAAAACGACCTGATTCACCCAATAATAATGTTAACCCAAATTGCAATTCATGAATTCATGAAGTTAGAAAACAATCTTTTCCGGGTTCTTATGAAGTAAAGGATATTTAGTGTGCATTCCATGGCCACCGACCAAAACCAGCGCCGAGAAACATGGCCGTTGTAATGGGGAGAAGAGGGGGAGGAGAGTCGTCTCTAGTTTCATATGATAAAGTCAGTGAACCGTTAACATCAGTTGAATGCTGTCACTGAAACGCTAAAAATCAATCGGCGTTTAATA